>NC_061116.1:184477771-184514532 GCF_002878395.1 Capsicum annuum
CTGGGTTAAGTAAAGTTATTATCCATTGCCTAACATCTTCCATATCTTGTTTGGTATTGGGTAATTATAAGTCATAGTTTTTGCATTTAAATTTCTATAATCAATAACCATCCTACTTTTTCCTCTTTTTTGTTCACTATGTTTATTTACTATAAATGCTAGGCTATTATGTTTACTATTACTTTTTTGTATATATATTGTTTTTCTAATAATTCATCTATATGTATTTTAAATTCTTTTAAATTATCAAAATTATATGTTAATGGTTTCTGAGTTATTATACTATTTTTATCTATTAGTTCAATTTTGATAGTAGTTTTATGTTTTTCCCATCCTTTTAATGGATATTCACTATATAATTGTTCTAATTTTTTCTTAATTATTTCTATCTTATTTACTGAGAATATAGTTATTTCTTTTTTATTTATCAAAAATACGACTAATTCTATTGTATCTTCAGTATTTTTTATATTTTTTAACTTTTGTGTAATTTTTTCACTTTCTTTTATCCAATCAGTTTTCTTTCTTATTTTATTAATAATTCTTTTTGCTCTTACTTTCTGTTTACATGGTGTTGTAAACCACCAATCTGTTCTAGTTATTATATGTGGGTATAATTTGTCTAAAAATGGAATTCCTAAAAGTATATCTTTTGATGTTAGTTCATAATTATAAATTTCTTCTATTGTTAATATCTTATCCCATACTTGTATTCTTACATTCCTTTGTAAGTAATTAAGATTCCTTCTTTATTAAATCCTTTAACTATTATTGGTGTTTTTAATTTATCCCATTTACTTTCTGGTAAACAATTATATCTACATAAATTAGCTTCTGCTCCTATATCTATCATAGGCGTATAATATCTACTGTAATATGCTTCTACTACTATATTTATTAATGCATATATTTTCATATCATGTTAAAGTTCTTCTTAAGAATAATTTCTCTCTGTTATATGTTATAGATAATTGTGTATGCTCTATATTATATCGTTTTACTTGTTCTAACCATTTTATTCCTAATATTATATCTGTTTTTTGTATTTCGTCCTTTATTTCAAATTCTATTTTCATTTTTTCTAACTCCTATTGTTATTTCTTTTTCTGCTATATTTTTTAGCGTTTATTAAGCTTCTTGATAGATCTGGGCATTTATTATTATCAGATTTTATTTCCTTATTTTTTACTAGATATCTTGCTATATAATTTTCTTCTTGTCCTGTATTTAAGAATATTAAATATTCTTTTTCATTTATTGTTCCTGTTATGTAATATTAGTTTAAATTAGTTGTTGAACTTGTTTCATAACTTGTTCTTTTTGCTGAACTTGATGATTCTGATTTTTCATAAGCTATTCTTTTTGTTGTACTTATTCTATCATTTATTATTTATAAATTTTCTTCTATATCTATGTCTCTATAACTCTAATCATTATTATCAATTTTTTTACAAATTGTTCAAAAGGACTTTCTATTTGTATTTTATTAATTTTATTTTTTCCTGTTATTTTGTGTTTTGTAGTTAATACATATAGATTTTTACATCTTGCTGTAAATATTTTACTTCCTGGGGTTAGTTCTATTCCTGATATTTTCCAATATAATACTAATGATTTATCTATATTTTTATCTGTTATTGCTACTGAATAATTCGCACTTATTATAAATTTAAATTTTTGGTATATTAAATTTCCTTTTATGGCAGTTATTATATTTTTTCTATAGGTCTTATAATTCTATCATCTGTTAAATATAGTTCTATTGTGTATCTATTCCTTCTCTAAAACATGCTTTTATTAATATATCTGTACCTCCAAGGTGTTCATATTTTATTGGGTCTCTACTTTTTATATCATTTATTTATTTATTAATTATCCTTTTTATTACTAGTGGTATACTAGGTTTAGCTTTTGCGTTTCTATAGTCTATTACATGTTCTTTTTGGGTTACTACGTAATATTCTTCTTTTTTCCTAGTAAATATATTTTTTATTGTTGGTATTTTAAATATTTTTCTACACTTAATCTAACTCTTTTCCTTTTATTTCATCAAATATATTATTATCAAATATTATTTTTTGATATGTTCCTTCGTCATTTAAATATTTTTCTTTTGTTATTATTTTTATATCTTCTTCAGTTATTTGGTTCATTTGTATATCTTTTTCAGTCATTTGATTCATCTAATTCACTATCTATTTCATTTCTGTTTCATTTTCCAAAATTTTATATATACTATCCTCACTTTCTAATTCATAATCTACATAATCTATCTGCATATATTCTGTATTTTCTATTTTTATTTCTGATATTTGTTTATTTTTTGGATTTTTAGGTAATTTACAATCTCTTGCTAAATGTCCTAATTTTTCATAATTATAACAAGTACATTCTTTTGTAGATTTTGTTTTTCCTATATGGTCTTTTATGTTTATAATTTTTTACATAATATCTTTTTCTTGGTTTCTTATATTTATATTTTGATTTCTTGTATTTATATTTCTTATGTCTTTTTCTTTTCTTATAATATCTTTCTTCGCATCCAAATTGAGGTGCTATTTTATCGTTGCAACATGCTAAATTTCTTATTAATGTTTTTTCCATTTTTATTTCTTCTTTATATTTTTCACATAGGTTTCTATACCATTGTTGTAAAAAATTTATTCGTGCTCCTAGAGTATCTACTATTTTTGCTTCATCCCAACTTTCTATTATTTTTGAACTAAATGGTTCAGGTAATTTATTAAAATATAATTTTCTTATTTCTTTACTTTCTTCTGTATTATATGTTCCTTTATAATAATATTCTTTAAATGCGCAAGTATATTCATCTATGTAACACATATTATATATTGCTAATTTTAACATTAAATTCCTATTTGTATCTTTCTCTTCATTTTGTTCTTCTTCTGTTGTTGTCATGCTGCTAAATTCGTCTTTTATAGCTATTTCATATTTTTTTAATAATTCTATAGGTGTTAATTTAGTTGTAGTTGTTGATGATGTTTCTTCTATAGGTTTGTCAGTTCTTTATACCCTTTTACTATTTTCAGTTACATTTGAAAATCATAATTTCACTATTCCTATTAGTGTTCTTTCTATTTATTTTGGTGCATCTGTTATATTTATATTATTATCTAATAATTATTTTTTCATATAGCCTATCCATAATTGTATTGTTTTTTCTGTATTTATTACACAATCTAAGTCTAAAAAGTTATAATTTTTATTAACTATTTATTTTGGTGTCCATTTGTCATATTCATTCTTTAGATTATATCTTTTAAACTTATTCTTATAATATGTAGGTTTTCTTATTTATGATGTTCTAGGTATTATATTTTCATCTTCTTTTTTATCAAGAGTGTTTATTTTCGTGTTTATATTTTCTAAGTTTTCTTCATTAATTACTTCTTGTTTTTCATTGATTTCTAAATTTTTTGTATTTGTTAAGATTTCTGTATATGTTTCACTATCTTCTGAATCATAATTATCTGTTTCTTGAACATCTATTGTATTTATTTCTAATTTTTCTTTAAATTGATTTATCTCGTTTAATATTTTTTGTTCTTTATCTTTTTCTTTCTTTCTTTTTTCATACAAATCTTTTAGAATTTGTAGTTCTTTTTCTAATTCAGCAATCCTACTATTCTTAGTTTCTTCTATTTTTCGTATTTCTTCTGTAGTTTGTTGTTTTATTTTTTCTATTTCCTTTTTTCTATCTATTTCTTCATTTTCTTTTTCTATTCTCACCATAGCTGTCAATTTATCTTCTAATTTTAATTCTTCTTTTTCTAACATTAAATATAAATGTTCACCTATTTTCTTATACCTTTTTCCTAGATTAGAAAATACTATTTTTATTTTTAATCCTTCATGATTTTCATATATTTTTTCATCTATTATAAATTCTTCTTTGTTCATTTTTATTTAATTGTTAATAAATCATGTTGGTAGGTATATTCTAAACTATCGATTGTTGATTCTAAATTTGATATTTCTTCTTTTTGTGCATTTATTGAGTTTTTACTAACTCCGGCAATTATTATACTGTAGTCTATCTATCCTTATTTGTAATCCTTTACATTTTTTAGATATTATTTGTTTTAATTCTTCATATTTTGGTAATTTTTGTGCGTTATTCATCTAAATAATATTTTTGGGGGATATCTAAATATAGTTTTATCAAATAAATCATAATTAATAATTTAATCAAATAAATCCAAATACATATTACTTCTAATAAGTATTTATTATTTAGTAAAGTTACCACGCCTAATTCTGTAACGCCCCGATTTTCTAAAACGAAATGCTACACGGTGCTCATGACCCCGAAGAACCACAAGCTAACCCATGACTGATATCTATACCTGTAAACTGCATAATATCTCATAAAATATGTGGAAACATGAACTGTAAGGCCATAAGGTTCAATACTGATATATATCTGAAAAACATAGTATAACAATACCAAAAAGGAATATAAATGCTGAAGTTCTAAACATCTAATTTGACATCTAGTTCGAAAGCCTCTAACTGAACTGAATAAGGAGTTAAAGGAACATGTCTCCAACTAACTCCATGAACTGAAAAACTAATCTGAAATACTGTAGTAAAGTAATAATAATATTGTCCTCGAATGAAGAGGAGCACTGACTGCTGAAATCTGCAATGTTACTGCTGCTCTAAAACTCGTACCTCTGTACCTAGAGCATCAAATAAAACACCATAGCGCGAATGCATCAGTACGACTGAATGTACTGAGTATACGAGTGAGGTAGGCTAAATGCAAGGGTTTTATATGCATGAACAATGCTGACTGATATGAACGTGAGAATACATACATACATACATACGTAACTACAACTAAACTTGTGATGATACTGACTATGAGTCTGAATACTGACAACATGAGCTTACTGATGCTGAGATACTGAATGACTGAGTTTACTGATATTGATATACTAAATGACTGAGTTTACTGATATTGATATGTAATTCACTAATAAGTGAGGAACTGATATTGTATTACTGAATACTGGGAGACTGATACTATATTACTGATAAAGAAATGATATTTTCTGATAGTTCTGATTATGAAGAACTGATTTGATTGACCATATATAACAGTCCTAAAACTGAGCTCATGATAACATGACTACTGAGTATGAATACTGATGACATGTATTTACTGATAACATATCATGAATGATAACTGAATTGTGATAACTGATATATCTGATAACATGAGTTCTGATAACTAATAGCATGAATGACTGTATCTAACAGTCCTAAATCTAATGGAACTAGCTGAGTTCCATACTGTATTTGATAGTCTTGATATACTGAAGAACTATCTGAGTTCTTTTACTGAGACTGATCCTAAAACTGTGGGAAGTAGTTATCTAACCGACATACCCCAAATATGCTATAATAGCTAAGCTAGGGTCCAATCTCTGCCCTGATTGGAAGAGTGTCAATATCACGCCACTGGTAAGGACAAGCTGTGAGTGACCCTCATCTGGCAGGTACTCAATGAGAATGGTAGGAACCCTAAACTGATAGGTTAAACCACCTCATCAACCCTAATCTAACAGGTTAAGATGTCTCAACCTATGCTGGCTACATAGTTCTGGAATGCAAGGACTGCTTCTAAGAATCACACCCTCTACTGGCAGGTGAGTTCCCATCCTTGGGTTCGCTCGGTGCTGAATCCTACTCCCAACTGAATGACACTGAACTGATTTTATTAAACTGATTTCCTAGTTCGTACTAGAATTAACTGAACTATTACTGATTGTTCTATTTAACTGAACTGAACATGGACTGAGTTTATTAAGTTTCGATGACAAGCGAAACACTACTAAATTCTGTTAATTAACTAAATGCGACTAAGTTCTGTTAGCTGATTAAGTTTACTGATGTTTGAACTGAATATTGAACTAAATTATACTAATACTGAGATTTAATGAAATCCATAGACTGATGGAATATTATTGAGATTACATAAATTACAAAGTACTGAGTAAAACTAAACTGATATTGCCTTTACATGAGTTTTCCTGAGTCATGAGACTAACTGAAGTCTGCTGAACATGGCTTAACTAAGAGTATTGTGAAAACATGACATGGCTCTAGGAACGCAGCTATATTTTTGGGTAAGAATACCCCCAGGACTCGATAGGAGGAAACTGACACACATGACATGACTTGATCACATGATTTGAGTCCACAATTCACAATATCATAAGCAAGGGATAGTATACTTCATGTATTTATTCAACATTTCAAACATGATAGGAAAAGCATGAATATATTTTTGTGTACATAATTTATATCTCCATTATCATACATGCTTTATACCACAACAACAACAACACATAATTTGCATGGAAATTCATATTGGAGTGTATGGCTAACATGAACTTGCTATTTAGATATCATGAAATCATGTAAATTTGAAGTTCTAACATACTAGGAATTTTATCGAACACCTTGCATGCATTATTTAAGGCATAGGTGGATTTTGTACTTGCATTCGATAAATCCATCTAAAGATCATGTTTTTCAACTAACAACATATCTTTCATGAGATATACAGTCATGATACTATTATATAGCAAAACAAACAAGCATCAACATGGGTATGATCATATCACCACAACCAACCAAGCTTTTGTATTTTAAAGATTGATTCTTGAACTCCACGGACAAAAGGAATCCGTGGATGAACACTACGCATACCTTGGAAGGGAGGTTCTTTATGATTGATGGAGGAATTTCCTTGAAATTTGATCCTCAATCTTGATTGCGCAACCGTAGTTGTTTTTATCCTATGGTGCTCTTGGATAATGAACTTTGAGATGTTAATAGGGTTCTAATGTGTTTAGAAGCTATAAATTTTGTGAGGTTAAGTTTAGGGACATGTAAGGAGTGTTAAAAGACTTAACTACCCTCAAAATAACTCAAAAACTAAGCATTTTCGTGGCTGAAATCATACATAGGCGCCGCATATGATATCACCTATATTTACATAGGCGCCGCATATGATATCGTCTATATTTACATTGGTGCCACATATGATATCGCCTATATTTACATAGGCACCGCATATGATATCGCCTATGCTTTCCAGTGTCCATGTGTGATTTGTTAGGCGACACATTCTACTTTGAAAGGCCATAACACCTTGCTCGAGTGTCGAATTTTGATGAAATTTGTATCATTGGAAAGCTAATTTGATTATCTACAATTTGGTGGGTCTAAATATGCCAAAATATCACATATAAATCATGTTATTCTTTTTCAAAGATGACCCTTGGAAAATCCAACACTAAGACTTGATAGATTCAAAAACTCTTAGCTTGCATCACTCTAAGCGACTCATATGAGCATGCTTAAGACATTGCAAGCTATACTATCGCTAGGATATTCATTGTAAGTCATGCACTAAAATTCTACTCATAGGATAGGAGGTTTCATACGTAGGAAAACTTATTCACTTCCTAGATTAGAAACATGCGGGGTATTACAATATCTCCCCCTTGGGAACATTCGTCCTCAAATGGAATGGACTGAAAGGGGAAAAGACCAACTGAACATGAACTAAACATAAATAAATGGAACATGATCTCATGACTGACGTGATTGATGAACTGAATATATCATACTGAACATCTATATCTGATGCATGTATAACTCATTTATGAATGTAGGACTTAGTGTTCTGGTGAGCTGAGTTTCTCAAACAGGAATGCATATCTAATGCTTAACTGATAAGGCAGATCCATGCATATCTGATGCATGATTATATGACTGACATGATATGTGAATGCATGACTGAAAGTACTGATGAGCTGATCACGCATATCTGATGCGTGAATTCATGACAAAACTTACTCATAAACATGCAATGGTAAAGGTACCAAGTTTGAACTAAAAACTGAGCATGGAGCTGGATACCAAGTTTGGTACTAAAATATGAACATGAGAATGAGTAAGTTTAAGGAAAACTATTACCTTGAACTGAAAATACTGATAAGTTTGAGATTAATTACTCCATATGCCTGATCGAAAACATGAGAACATAACTAAGTCTGGGACGTGGTAGATATATTGAATATCATAATCTGAACTGAATCTTGAAAACATGGAATATGACTGAAGTTGGAGTTTGAGGGTTAACTTATGAGTACCCCTTCCCCAAACTAGATTCATCAATAGAAAAGAGAGCAGCATGTTTATGTCATAAAAGTTTGGGGGTATGATGTATCTCCCCCTTGGGACACTATGTCCCTGAAAGAATACTGACTTGGATGAGCTACTGAGGGTAATTAAGGTGATGCGTAAGACACCTAGGAACTGAGTCATGACTGAATAGATAGGATTTGAAACTGAGACATGATACATGAACTGAGCTAAACACGAATGCATAAATATACTAACTTATCTAATTAACTGAATAACTGATAGCTGAATACTAGATCTGCAAAGCTAAACTGTACTTAGTCTGAATAGCTGGGCTGAGATTTTTGAGTTTTATGCATAGGAGATAAGGACTAACTGAGTAGAATAAGGTATCTGAGCATGTATTCATGAAGTCTATATTATTTTTGAATGTGAGACCAAGCGTACGACATGGCTCTGAGGTATTCTATAAACTGGGGTACTAAAATACTAATAATTGAGTACTGATAACCTGAATGCTATGGTCAAGCATGTCTGCAACTGAAATGAGTTTCAAATCTGGTTATTGAACTGAATATGACATTATAACTAAGCCTATAGCTAGTACAGAAATACTAATTTCTAAGGCTAAGTAACTGGTAACTAAAGCCATGGTTCTGTAGGACTATTTAAGTCCTTTACTGAATATTGATTTCTGAACTATCGTTGTAACTGAGTTTTAGACTAATACTGAAGTACTGAATTCAAGGACTGAACACTGATCACTGACTGCTTGATACTGAAACTATAATTAAGTTGGCAACTGAGTTTTTGATGGCTACATGTTGGGGACTGACATAAGTCAAGGATCTAAATGTACACTTACACTTTGTACTTTCCCAACTTCTAAATACAACCCCTTTCTAGATGTTTACTTGCACATTTATCATGACATTCAAGACTATCTTCACAACTACACCCTCATGCAAAGTAAGCATGCAACAATCTTCTCTTATCTAAACAACTGCTCATCACTACACTATTCCCTATGGAGAGCTAACTAGAGGAGTAAATCAGGAGGACCTGAAACATGAATAGATACAAACTAAACTTGACACATGACTAAAACTTGAGGAATAAAATATCAATAGTTTGGATTTACCAATAAGGTCTGAACTGAGGATATACATGACGTAGTCTAAATGTATCTAATCTATAAGGGCATAGTATAAGTCATGGAAGCTAAGTATACTGGAAAGCATGATATGCGTACATGAGTCATGAGCTGCATGACCTGAGTCTAGAGTTTCTGTACTCGTGGGACATGATTCGTAATACTGAGGGAGCTAGAACTAAACCCCTTATACTGGGAACTGAAGGCGCACATAATCCTATGGAAAGTGTGTAAAAGTAGATTGTGCTTATGGAACATAATTCATACTGCAGAGTAAACTGGGACCCCTTATACTGGGAACAAAAATCATACATGATTTATGGGAAAAAGAAATGCATGAGTCTGGTTCGTGACCATAGAGTTGACATGCAACTCCTGAGTGGATTTTTCTTATGATAGCTGAGGTGCAAAACTCTGCACTGAGATGAGGATAGGTCAAGAATTGTCTTCCCTTAATGCTTTCTATACATACTGGCTCTACTACTGGATTCTGAGGGGCTGACTTGATCACTTGATCTATTATCACATACCTACATTCTGTTCAACAACTGCTTGTCTTACTAAACACATCATTTGATTTTGTTTCCTCATATACTGCTAATATCACATTCACACCTTCATTCTTAATTTCAAGTCAATAAACTTAAATTCTTGCTCACCTGCTAGCACTGTTCAAACCTTGTAACACCCCGATTCGCTGAACCAGAATGCTACACGGTGCTTATGACCCCGAGGGACCACAAGCTAACCTATGACTGATATATGTACCTGTATACTACAAATCATAATATAATAATGCAGAATACATAGAACTGTAAGGCCATAAGTTTAAACTAAATAAAATTATGTGGGCGAAAATACCCAAAACAACTCAATCTGAATGTAAATCTGAACATAAATCTGAAAGCCTATAAACTATCTGAATAAGGAGTTTAAGGAACATGTATCCAACTAACTCCATAAAACTGAACTGAAGGAATAAATAAATGAATCAAATCATATTATCCTCAAATCAATGAGGACTCACTACGTCTCTGCAACTGGAAGCTACCGCTATTGCTGGGTTGGAGCTCATGTCTCGGAACCTATGGTGTAACATGAAAAGAAATCACCATAACGTAAATGCATCAGTACAACTAGAGTACTGAGTATCCGAGGAAGGTAGGCTGAACATAAAGGGTTTCATGCATGAACAACACTGACTGGCTAATATGAACGTGGGAGTGCAAACAAATATATATATAAACTAGGACCGTGAATACGTGATAGCATGACCTGTAAGCTAATATATGGTTTACTAATAACATGGACGATTGTATCTGACAGTCCTATATATACTAAAATTTGAAGAACACCCTGAGTTCTTTTACTGAGACTGATACTGAAACTGTGGGAAGTAGTGTTTAACCGACATGCCCCATGTATGCCGTTATGGCTAAGCTGGGGTCCAATCTCTATCCCGACTAGAAGGGTGTCAATATCATGCCACGAGTAAGGACAGCCTGTGAGTGACCCTTATCTGGAGGGTACTCAATGAGAATGGTGGGAACCCTAAACTGACGGGTTAAGCCACCTCATCAACCCTAATCTGATGGGTCAAGATGTCTCAGCCTATGCTGGCTACATAGTTCTGGAACACAAGGATGACTACTAAGAATCATACCCTGAACTGGCGGGTGAGTTCCCATCCTTGGGTTCACTCGATGCTAACCTCTACTCCCATTTGGAAGGACTCGACATGACTAACTGACTGTGCATGACTTAATCTTACTGAATTCCATTGACTGGCGGAATGTTACTAATATCTGACAACTGACAAAGATCATGAGGTTTTCTTGAGTCACATGACTAACTAAAGTCTATGGAATCATAGCTTGAGTTCGGATATCGTGAAACATGACATGGATCTAGGCACACAACTATAGTTTTTGGGTACAAGTACCTCTAGGACTCGATGGAAGGAAACTGACACACATGACTGACTTGATCATAAGAGTATAGTCCATAATATATAATATCATAAGTAGGGATCTCATACTATGCATGGTTATCAACAATGTATTGCGTGGAAAGGATTTCATATCACATGTAAGTACTTGCACAATCTTAATATCATGTTCATTACATAATCATATTGGCAACACATACCAATATCATGGAAGTCCATGTGGATTGCATGGTTATCATACATCTTGTTCATAAGTAGGATTTGCAAGTAAATATAGCATAATCTCATAAGAATAGTTCATGAGTATTCCAACAACATTTACAAGGCACATTATCAACATAGAAGTCATTGGAACATAAGGGCATATCATGAATCCTTCACTTAGTCACAATTTAGCTATATTGCATGGTTTCTAGTTTCTTAGGCATTTTATCAAACACCTTACATGCACATCTTAAGCATAGGTGAAATCATCAAATTCATACATCATGAACAACCCAATTTACATGTTTCCAACTCATATGTTATCATGAAATTCAAAACAAACATATAAATATTCCATCTTGGGAATCACCCAATATCAACAACATGATCATCAACACCCAACAATATAGAAATCATACTTTATAATGAAAAAGAGGAAATGGATCCATAAATCAACTCATGCATACCTTAGAAGGAAGATTCTTGATGATTGACGGAGGAATTTTCTTGAAATCGGATCTTCAAGCTTAATTATGCAACCTTAGTTGTTTTTCTCTTTCAGTTCTCTTGGATGATGAGCTTTGAGATGAAAATAGGGTTGTAATATGTTTAGAAGCTATATATTTCATAGGGTTAAGTTTAGGGACGTGTAAGGAGTATTTAAAGACTTAATTACCTTTAAAATAACTCAAAACGGAGTGTTTTCGACACCTGGAATTGACGTAGGCGGCACCCAAGTGATCGCCTATACTTGGGTTGGGCGGCACCTAACCAATCGCCTATGCTTGCTGTCTCTCACGAAAATGGGCATAACTTTTCACTCGAATATTGGATTAAGACGAAATTGGTACCGTTGGAAAGATAATTCAATTATATATAATTTGGTAGGTCTTAATCAGCCAAAATACCATATTAACATTGAGTTATACTCATTCAAATATGACCCTTGCAAAATCGAACACTAAAAATTGATGGATTCAAAAACTCTTAGCTTGTATTACCTTAAGTGACTCATATGAACATGCTTAATGCATCATAAGCTATCCTATCACTAGGATATTTATTGTAAGTCATGTACTCAAGTATGAATCACAGGATAGGAGATTTCATACGTAGGAATACTTATTCACTTCCTAGCTTAGAAACATGCGGGGTATTACAATATCTCCCCCATAGGAATATTCTTTCTCGAATGAGAATTTACTGAGAAGGGATACAAGACAATAGAACCTAAACTAAACATGAAGAACTAAATCTTGATCTCATGACTGAAATGTTAAACATACTGAACTCGTGCATATCTGATGCACGAATAACTGACATATGAATGCATGACTGAGTATGAAATAGTTAATAGGTACCAAGTTTATACTGGAAAAATGAATGTTAAACTAAATAAGATTAAGGAGAACTGTTACCTTGAGCTTGATCTGAATTGGCAGGGAAAAAGTGAGGATACTTGGTACACATATCTGCTTCTGTTTCCCAAGTAGCTCCCTCATGAGACTGATTTCGCCAAAGAACCTTGACTAGAGGGACTTCTTTGTTCCTCAATCTACGAGTCTGATAATCTAAGATTTCAACTAGAATCTCTTCATAGAAGAGGTTGTTCTGAATGTTGATGCTCTGAAAAGAGACAACAACTGCTGGGTCACCTATGCACTTCTTTAGCAAAGAGACATAAAAGACTGGATGGACTGAGGCTAGCTCTAAAGGTAACTCAAGCTCATAAGCTACCTTGCCAAAGCGACAAAGAATTTTGAAGGGACCGACATACCGGGGACTGAGTTTTCCTTTCTTGCCGAATGTAATACCCCGCATGTTTCTAAGCTAGGAAGTGAATAAGTATTCCAAAGTATAAAATCTCCTATCCTATGATTCATATTTGAGTACATGACTTACAATGAATATCCTAGTGATAGGATAGCTTATGATTCATTAAGCATGTTCATATGAGTCACTTAAGGTAATACAAGCTAAGAGTTTTTGAATCCATCAAGTTTGAGTGTTTGCTTTTACAAGGGTCATCTTTGAACTATTATAACTCAATGTTAATATGGTATTTTGGCTGATTTATACCAACCAAATTGTATGGAATCAAATTAGTTTTCCAACGACACCAATTTCGCCTAAATCCAATACCCGAGCGAAAAGTTATGCTTATTTTCGTGAGAGACAGTAAGCATAGGCGATTGGTTAGGCGCCGCCTAACCCAAGCATAGGCGATTGGTTAGGCGCCGCCCAACCCAAGTATAGGATATGACTTGGATGCCGCCGAAGTCAATTCTATGTATCAAAAACACTCCGTTTTGAGTTATTTTAAAGGTAATTAAGTCTTTAAATACTCCTAACACGTCTCTAAAGTTAACCCTACGAAATATATAGCTTCTAAACATATTACAACCCTATTTTCATCTCAAAGCTCATCATCCAAGAGCACTAAGGGAGAAAAACAACTAGGGTTGCATAATTAAGCTTGAAGATTCGATTTCAAGGAAATTCCTCCGTCAATCATCAAGAATCTTCCTTCTAAGGTATGCATAGTGTTCATCCACAGATTCCTTTCATTCGTGGAGTTCAAGAATCAATATTTAAAATACAAAATCTTGGTTAATTGTGGTGATATGATCATACCCATGTTGATGCTTGTTTGTTTTCCTCTTTTTCATTATAAAGTATGATTTCTATATTGTTGGGTGTTGATGATCATGTTGTTGATATTGGGTGATTCCCAAGATGGAATCCTATATGTTTTTGTGAATTCATGATATCATATAAGTTGGAAACATGTAAATTTGGTTGTTCATGATGTATAATTTGACGAATTCACCTATGGTTAAGATGTGCATGTAAGGTGTTTGATAACATGCCTAAGGAACTAGAAATCATGCAATATAGCTAAATTGTGACTAAGTGAAGAATTAATGATATGCCCTTATATTCCAATGACTTCTATGTTGTTAATGTGCCTTGTAAATATTGTTGGAATACTCATGAACTATTCTTACGAGATTATGCTATGTTTACTTGCAAATCCTACTTATGAATAAGATGTATGATAACCATGCAATCCACATGAACTTCCATGCTATTGGTATGTGTTTCCAATGTGATTATGCAATGAACATGATATTAAGATTGTGCAAGTACTTCCATGTGATATGAAATCCTTTCCATGCAATACATTGTTGATAACCATGCATAGTATGAGATCCCAACTTATGATACTATAAATTATGGACTCTACTCTTATGATTAAGTCAGTCATGTGTGTCAGTTTCCTTCCATTGAGTCCTGGGGGTACTTATACCCAAAAACTATAGCCGTGTGCCTAGATCCATGTCATGTTTCACGATATCCGAACTCAAGCTATGATTCCATAGACTTCAGTCAGTCATGTGACTCAGGAAAACCTCATGATCTTAGTCAGTTGTCAGAACTTAGTAACATTCCTCCAGTCCATGGAATTCAGTAAGATTAAGTCATGCACAGTCAGTTATTAATGTCGAGTCCCTCCAGATGGGAGTAGAGGTTAGCACCGAGTAAACCCAAGGATGGGAGCACACCCGCCAGTTCAGGGTGTGATTCTTAGTAGCAATCCTTGTGTTCCAGAACTATGTAGCCAGGGTAGGTTGAGACATCTTAACCCGTCAGATTAGGGTTGATGAGGTGGCTTAACCCGTTAGTTTAGGGTTCCCACCATTCTTATTTGAGTACCTGCCAGTATAGGGTTCTCATAGCTGTCCTTACCAGTGGCGCAGTATTGACACCCCTCCAGTCGGGGCAGAGATTGGACCCCAGCTTAGCCATAACGGTATATATGGGGCATGTCGGTTAAACACTACTTCCCACAATTTTAATATCAGTCTCAGTAAAAGAACTCAGGGTGTTCTTCAGATTTCAGTATATATACAGGACTGTCAGATATAGTCGTCCATGTTATCAGTTTTAGTATCATTCATGACAGTTATCAGTAAACCATGTATTAGGTTACAGGTCATGCTATCACGTATTTTTGGTCCTAGTTTCTATATATGTGTGTTTTCACTCCCACATTCATATTAGTCAGTCAGTGTTGTTCAGGCATGAAACCCTTTGTGTTCAGCCTACCTTCCTCATACACTCAGTACTCTTGTTGTACTGACGCATTTGCGCTATGGTGCTTTCTTTTCATGTTACACCATAGGTTCCGAGACACAAGCTCTAGCCCAGCAGTAGCGGTAGCATTCCAATTGTAGAAACACAGTGAGTCCTCATTGATTCAAGGACAATATGATTTGATTCATTTATTTATTTCTTCAGTTTAGTTTTACAGAGTTAGTTGGAGACATGTTCCTTCAACTCTTTATTCAGACAGTTTAAAGGCTTTTAGATTTACGTTCAGATTGAGTTGTTTTGGGTATTTTCACCCACATAATTGTATTCAGTTGAACCTTATGGCCTTACAGTTCTATGTATTCCACATTATTATATCATGATTTGCAGTATATTGGTACAGATATCAGTCATGGGTTAGCTTGTGGTCCCTCGCGGTCATGAGCACCGTGTAGCATTCTGGTTCAGCTAATCGGGGTGTTACAAACTTGGTATCTGAGCCTAAGGTTCAATAGAGTCCTAGGAAGTCTGAAAGTCGCATCTAGTAGAGTCTTGTACATGGGTGTGTTATGCGCTATATTTATGTGCGGGAGGCTATAAGATGTTTTAGGAACAGTCCCCTTTCTTCATTATTCATGTCATGCTAGTGAGCATAATCACAAGTTAAACTCTCAGTCTAATCCATTCTTCTCTTATTCCAAACCATAGCCCCAAAGAGAAGAAACCATCCAGCTCCTCAGCCCAAAGATCCTTTGGGCGAACATGTTTCCCATGCAGAGTTTAGAACCACATTTACCATACTTGCTCAGTCCATGGCTGTATAGAATGAACGGCCACCAGTCATTCTGACCAATCCAGTGGCCACTCCCAAAGTAGCTAGGGTTCGAGACTTCACCCGGATGAACCCTCTATATTTCCATGGGTCTAAGTCTGATGAGGACCCTCAGGAGTTCATTGACCAAGTCCAGAAGGTCATTGACATCATGGATACTACTTATATTGAGAGTGCTGAGTTAGCTGCCTACCAGTTATAGGATGTTGCTCACGATTAGTACAAATAGTGGAAGTCTGAGAGGTTAGATGATACAGGCCCTATCGAGTAGGAGGAATTTGTCATGGCCTTCTAAAATAGATTCTTTCCCCAAGAGCTGAGGGAAGCTTAAGTTCTTGAGTTCATCAACCTTAGGTAGGGGAATATGACGGTTAGGGAGTATTCTCTTAGATTCACTCAGCTATCCAGGTATGCTCCTCATGTGGTTGAAGACAATAGAGCTAAGATTAGCAAGTTCATAATAGGGGTCAACGATAGCGTGGTAAATGAGTGTAGGTCTACGATACTGATCGATGATATGACCTTAGCAAGACTCATGAACCATGCCCAACAAGTAGAAGAGCAGAAGTTTAAGACTAGGGAGAGGCAGAAAAAGAGAGCAAGGTCAGGTAATTTCAACTTTGCTCACCCCAAGTCAGATAGAGGAAACCGTTCATAGTTTCTCTCCATGTCAGTCATTCCAGCTCCTTCCTCTGCCAGCGTTACATTGCCAAAGTTCAGAGACGGCAATAGAAACAAAGAGCCAAGCTCTAAATCTCAGGTCAGTATTAGCAGTGCCCGAACGAATCCCCTTTGTCAGACTTATGGTAAGAACCACAAGGGCATTTACAGAGCCGGTAGTGATGTCTGTTTTGGTTGTGGCAAGCCAAGCCACAATATTAGAGAGTGTCTGCATTCAATTCTTCAGGGTCAGCAAAATTATTCTACAGCTCAGTCCAGTCACCCGAATCAGCAGGGTGTCATTTCCAGTGCTACCAGTGGGAAACGCCCAAACAGACTCTATGCTCTTCAGCCCCGATAGGATCAGGAAAATTCTTCTGATGTCGTTACTGGTACATTACAGATTTTCTATGTTCATGTTTATTCTTTGCTAGACCCAGGTGCATCTTTGTCTTTTGTTACTCCATACATAGCAAGCGATTTCAGAATCAATCCTGAAGTCCTAGCAGAGCCCTTCTCAGTCTCTACCCTAGTGGGTAAAACCATCATAGCCCGGTGGGTATACAGGAACTACCCAATTATGATATCTCAGAAATCCACGTCAGCAGATTTAGTAGAGTTAGAGATGAATAATTTTGATGTCATTCTCGGCATGGATTGGCTTCATTCCTTCTATGCAACAGTCGAATGCAGAAATAGGATACTTCAGTTTCAGTTCCCAAATGAGCTCGTCCTAGAGTGGAAGGGTAGCATTTCAGCGTTCAGGGGTCAACTTATTTCCTACCTTCGGACAAGGAAAATGATTTCTAAGGGGTGTGTATCATCTAGTGCATGTTGAAGATTCCAGTTCTAAATATCCCAGCCTCGAAATAGTCCCTGTTGTTAATGAATACTCAGATGTCTTTCTCGAAGATCTTCCAGGCATTCCTCCTGAAAGGGAAATAAACTTTGGTATAGACCTTCTTATGGATACTCAACCTATTTCTATTCCGCTATACAAAATGGCACCAGCAGAACTCAAGGAACTGAAAGATCAGTTGAAGGATCTCTTAGCTAAGGGATTCATCAGACCCAGCATTTCCCTATGGGGTGTGCCAGTATTATTCGTACGCAAGAAAGATGGCTCTATCAGGATGTGTATTGATTACCGTCAACTCAACAAGGTTACAGTCAAGAACAGATATCCTCTTCCCAAGATTGATGATCTATTCGACCAACTTCAGGGTGCCAGTTACTTCTCCAAGATAGACCTCAGATCAGGCTATCATCAGCTTAGAGTTAGAGAATATAACATTTTGAAGACAACTTTCTGTACTCGGTATGGTCACTTTGAATTTTTAGTCATGTCATTTGGTCTTACCAATGCCCCTACAGGTTTTATGGATTTGATGAACCGTGTGTTCAAGCAGTACTTGGACATGTTTGTCATAGTCTTTATAGATAATATTCTGGTCTATTCTCGGACAGAGCGTGATCATGCAGACCATCTTAGGATTGTTCTTCAGACTCTCAGGGATCACCAGTTATTTTCTAAGTTCAGCAAGTGCGAATTTTGGCTAAGATCAGTAGCATTCCTTGGCCATATTGTTTCCGGTGCTGGCATTAGAGTAGATCCTCAAAAAATTGAGGCAGTAAGAAACTGGCCCAGACACGTATCTCCATCAGATATTAGGAGTTTCTTAGGTTTGGCTGGCTATTACAGATGGTTTGTTGAGGGATTTTCTTCTATTGCATCTCCCATGTCCAGACTAACTCAGAAGAAGATTAAGTTTCAGTGGTCAGATTCATGTGAGAAAAGCTTTCAAGATTTGAAGACTCGACTTACCTCAACTCCAGTTCTAGCTATTCCAGATGGTTCAGATGGTTTTGTAGTCTATTGCGATGCATCTAGAGTGGGTTTAGGTTGTGTCCTCATGCAGCATGGTAAGGTCATAGCCTACGCCTCCAGACAGTTAAAGCCACATGAGAAGAATTATCCTACTCATGATCTTGAGTTAGCAGCGGTAGTTTTTGCCTTGAAGATTTGTAGGCATTATCTCTATGGAGTTCATGTAGATGTCTTCACAGACCATAAAAGCCTCCAGTATGTCTTTTCCCAGAAAGATCTCAATCTTTTCCAGAGAAGGTGGTTAGAGCTCTTAAAGGATTACGGCATGCGTGTTCTTTATCATCCGGGCAAGGCCAATGTTGTGGCCGATGCTCTCAGTCGACTCTCCATGGGTAGTATTTATCACATTGAGGATAGTAAGAAAAAGATGGCTCAAGAGATTCATCAGCTTGCCAGACTAGGCGTTCACTTATTTAATTCTTTAGAAGGTGGTGTATGTCTTCATAGTAGTTCAGAGTCATCTCTAATTTCAGAGGTGAAAGAGAAACAAGGCAGGGATCCTAGCCTTGTCAAGATCAAAGAGTTAGTTCAGAATCAAAAAGTCGAGGTTTTCTCCAAAGGGGAAGATGGTGTTTTTCATTGTCAGGGTCGTCTATGTGTTCCAGGTGTAGATGAATTGAGGCATTGAATTCTTGCAGAAGTGCATGGTGCATGATACTCTATTCATCCAGGGGCCACTAAGATATACCACGACATACGAGAGATCTATTGGTGGAGTGGGATGAAGAGAGATGTTGCAGAGTTTGTGGCTAAGTGCTCTACATGTCAGCAGGTTAAGATAGAGCATCAGAAACCTAGTGGTTCCATGCAAGAGTTCACCATTCCTACTTGGAAGTGGGAAGAAGTTAACATAGACTTCGTGTCGGGTTTGCCTAGAACCCGTCATCAGCATGATTTAGTCTAGCTCATTATAGATAGAATGACCAAGTCAGCTCATTTCCTTCTTGTTCGTACTTCTTATTCCACCGATGATTATGCCAAACTCTATATCAGGGAGTTAGTCAGACTACATGGTGTTCCACTATCTATCATCTCAGACAGAGGTACCCAGTTCACTTCTTACTTTTGGAAAGTATTCCAAAAGGGTCTCGGTACCCAAGTCCATCTCAGCACAGCATTTCATCCTCAGACAGATGGTCAAGCAGAGAAGACCATTTAGACTCTTAAAGATATGCTACGGGCGTGTGCAATTGACTTCAAGGGAAGTTGGGATGACCACTTGCCTTTGATTGAGTTTGCATACACCAATAGCTATTATTCTAGTATTTAGATGGCTCCATTCGAAGCTCTTTATGGTAGGAGATGTAGATCTCCGATTGGTTGGTTCGAAGTTAGTGAGGCCTCAATCATAGGTCCGAACTTAGTAGTCAACACCTTAGAGAAAGTTTAGTTGATCAGAGAGAGACTTCGGGCTGCTCAGAGCCAACAGAAGTCCTATGCAGATATTCGTAGAAAGGATCTCGAGTTCGAGGTCAATGACTATGGCTATCTTAAGATCTCTCCCATTAAGGGAGTGAAAAGGTTCGGTAAGAAAGGAAAACTCAGTCCCCGATATGTTGGTCCCTTCAAAATTCTTTGTCACTTTGGCAAGGTAGCTTATGAGCTTGAGTTGCCTTCAGATCTAGCCTCAGTCCTTCCAGTCTTTCATGTCTCTTTGCTAAAGTAGTGCATAGATGACCCAGCAGTTGTTGTCCCTATTCAGAGCATCGACATTTAGAACAGCCTCTCTTATGAAGAGATTCAAGTCGAAATATTAGATCATCAGACTCTGAAGACTTGACTGTAGATACTCCCTAATCCTATGGCCTGAGCTTGCCACAACCAAAACAGACATCACTACCAGCTCTGCAAATTCCCTTGTGGTTCTTACCACAAGTCTGATAAAAGGGATTCGTTCGAGCACTGCTAACACTACCCTGAGATTTAGAGCCTGACGTGTTGTCTCTATTGTCCTCTCTAAACTTCAACACTGGAGCGTTAGTAGAGGAAGGAGCTAGAACGGCTGACTTGGAGTGAAACTGTGAACAGTTTCCTCCATCTGACTCGGGGTGAGCAAAGTTGAAATTACCTAACCTTGCTCTCTTGTTCTTCCTCTTCCTAGTCTTAAACTTCTGCTCTTATACTTGCTGGGAATGGGTCATGAGTCTTGCTAAGGTCATATCACCGATCAGCATCGTAGAACTACACTCATTTACCACGCTATTGTTGACCCTTGACACGAACTTGCTCATCTTAGCTCTATTGTCTACAACCGCATGAGGAGCATACCTGGCTAGCTAAGTAAATCTGAGAGAATACTCCCTAACTGTCATATTCCCCTTGATGAGGTTGATGAACTCAAGAACTTTGGCTTCCCTCAGCTCTTGGGGAAAGAATCTATCTAAGAAGGCCGTGACAAATTCCTCCCACTTGATAGGGCCTGTATCATCTAACCTCTCAGACTTCTACTATTTGTACCAATCATGAGCAACATCTTGTAACTGATAGGCGTCTAACTCAGCACTCTCAATAGAAGTAACACCCATGATGTCGATAACCTTCTAGACTTGGTCAATGAACTCCTGAGGGTCCTCATCAAACTTAGACCCATGGAAAGATGGAGGGTTCATCCGGGTGAAGTCTCGAACCCTAGCTGCTTTGGGAGTGGCCACTAGATTGGTCAGAATGACTGGTGGCCGTTCATTTTGTGCAGCCATGGACTGAGCAAGTGTGGTAAATGCAGCTCTAAACTCCACATGGAAAACATATTCTCCCAAAGGATCTTCGGGATGAGGAGCTGGCTGGTTTCTTCTCTTTGGGGCCATGGTCTAGATTAAGAGAAGAATGGATTAGACTGAGAGTTTAACTTGTGATTATGCTCACTGGCATGACATGAATAAAAGAAAGGGGATTGTTCCTAGAACATCTTATAGACTCCCGCACATAAATGTGGCGCGCAACACACCCATGTACAAGACTCTACTAGATGTGGCTTTCAGACTTTCTAGGACTCTATTGAACCTTAGGCTCTGATACCAAGTTTGTAACACCCCAATTTGCTGAACCGGAATACTACACGGTGCTTAGGACCCCGAGGGACAACAAGCAAACCCATGACTGATATCTGTACCTGTATACTGCAAATCATGATATAATAATATGGAATACATAGAACTATAAGGCCATAAGGTTCAACTGAATAAAACCATGTAGGTGAAAATACCCAAAACAACTCAATCTGAACGTAAATTTGATCATAAATCTGAAAGCCTATAAACTATCTGAATAATAAGTTGAAGGAACATGTCTCCAACTAACTCCGTAAAACTAAACTGAAGGAATAAATAAATGAATCAAATCATATTGTCCTCGAATCAATGAGGAATCAGTGTGTCTCTGCGACTGGAATGCTACTGCTACTGCTGGGCTAGAGCTCGTGTCTCAGAACCTATGGTGTAACATGAGAAGAAAGAACCATAGCATAAATGCGTCAGTATAACTGGAGTACTGAGTATACGAGGAAGGTAGGCTAAACATAAAGGGTTTCATGCATAAACAACACTGACTAGCTAATATGAACGTGGGAGTGCAAACACACATATATAGAAACTAGGATCGTGAATACGTGATAGCATGACCTGTAAGCTAATACATGGTTTACTGATAACTGTTATGACTGATACTGAAACTGATAACATAGATGATTGTATCTGACAGTCCTGTATATACTGAATTATGAAGAACGCCCTGAGTTCTTTTACAGAGACTGATACTGAAACTGTGGGAAGTAGTGTTTAACTGACATGCCCCATGTATTCCATTATGGCTAAGCTGTGGTCTAATCTCTGCCCCAACTGAAGGGGTGTTAATACCATGCCACGGGTAAGGACAGTCTGTGAGAGACCCTTATCTGGTGGGTACTCAATGTGAACGGTGGGAACCCTAAACTGATAGGTTAATCCACCTCATCAACCCATATCTGACGGGTTAAGATGTCTTAACCTACACTGGCTACGTAGTTCTAGAACACAATGATGACTACTAAGAATCACACCCTGAACTGGTGGGTGAGTTCCCATCCTTGGGTTCACTCAGTGCTAACCTCTACTCCCATCTGGAGGGACTCAACATAAATAACTGACTGTGCATGACTTAATCTTACTGAATTCCGTTGACTAGCAGAATGTTACTGATATCTGACAACTGACTAAGATCATAAGGTTTTCCTGAGTTACATGACTAACTGAAGTCTATGGAATCATAGCTTGAGTTCGGATATCTTGAAACATGACATGGATCTAGGGACACAACTATAGTTTTTGGGTACAAGTACCCCCAGGACTCGATGGAAGGAAACTGACACACATGACTGACTTGATCATAAGAGTAGAGTCTATAATATATAATATCATAAGTAGGGATCTCATACTATGCATGGTTATCAACAATGTATTACATGGAAAGGATTTCATATCACATGTAAGTACTTGCGCAATCTTAATATCATGTTCATTACATAATCATATTGGCAACACATACCAATAGCATGGAAGTCCATGTGGATTGCATGGTTATCATACATTTTGTTTATAAGTAGGATTTGCAAGTAAACATAGCATAATCTCATAAGAATAGTTCATGAGTATTCCAACAACATTTACAAGGCACATTATCAACATAGAAGTCATTGGAACATAAGGGCATATCATGAATTCTTCACTTAGTCACAATTTAGCTATATTGCACGGTTTCTAGTTTCTTAGGCAATTTATCAAACACCTTACATGCACATCTTAAGAATAGGTGAAATCATCAAATTCATACATCATGAACAACCCAATTTACATGTTTCCAACTTATATGATATCATGAAATTCAAAACAAACATATAAAGATTCCATCTTAGGAATCACCCAATATCAACAACATGATCGTCAACACCCAACAATATAGAAATCATACTTTATAATGAAAAAGAGGGTTTTTGAACTTTATGGATAAAAGGGATTCATAAATCAACTTACGCATACCTTAGAAGGAAAGATTCTTGATGATTGATGGAGGAATTTCCTTGAAATCAAATCTTCAAGCTTAATTATGCAACCCTAGTTGTTTTTCTCTTTTAGTGATCTTGGATGATGAGCTTTGAGATGAAAATAGGGTTGTAATATGTTTAGAAGCTATATATTTCGTAGGGTTAAGTTTAGGGACGTGTAAGGAGTATTTAAAGACTTAATTACCTTTAAAATAACTCAAAACGGAGTGTTTTTGACACCTGGAATTGACTTAGGCGGTGCCCAAGTGATCGCCTATGCATAGGTTGGGCGGTGCCTAACCAATCGCCTATGCTTGGGTTTGGCAACGCCTAACCAATCGCCTATGCTTACTGTCCCTCACGAAAATGGGCATAACTTTTTGCCCGGGTATTGGATTAAGGTAAAATTGGTATCGTTGGCAAGCTAATTCGATTCTATACAATTTGGTGGGTCTAAATCAGCTAAATTACCATATTAACATCAAGTTATACTCATACTTATTCACTTCCTAGCTTAGAAACATACGGGGTATTGCAAACCTACTAATTCATGTTGGTACAACTATCCCCATGAATACATAATCTAATCAGACTAGATAATACTATTCCGACTCATCTACTACTAAACTCTTGGGTCCATGATTAAAATGCTAGTTCTATACTATCATAGGATTCTGAGAAGGGATCTAGCGGCATATCAAAATTTGGATTTGAGTTTACAAAGGAGTTCTCATGATCATAAATGAAATCTGTACAACTTTGAAACATGACTGAACTGAGGGGATATTGTGTGAGCATGTGGAAAATTCCATAACTATCTCTAGGGACTGCATGAGAAAGCCCAATCTTTAGGACTTGAGCTTCACTATTTTTGTTACCTTAAAAGTAAGGTAAGGTTGACATGAGGGAAGCCTAATGTGAATCTACATGGGTTCCTTAGAGAAAATTTCTATAGCACGATCTTGAGACATGAACGAAGGAAAATGTTCCTAAAACATCTCATAGCCTCCTGCACATAAGTGTGGTGCACAACACGCCTATGTACAAGACGCTACTTGATGCAGCTTTCAGATTTCTTAGGACACTATTGAACCTTAGGCTCTGATACTAAGTTTGTAACACTACGATTTTCTGAACCAAAATGCTACACGGTGCTCATGACCCCGAAGGACCACAAGCTAACCTATGACTGATATCTGTACCCATAAACTGCATAATATCTCATAAAATATGCGAAAACATAAACTGTAAGGCCATAAGGTTAAATAATGATACATATCTAAAAAACATGGTATAACAATACCAAAAAGGAACATAAATACTAAAGTTCTAAATATCTAATCTGACATCTAGTCCGAAAGCCTCTAACTGAACTGAATAAGGAGTTAAAGGAACATGTCTCCAACTAACTCCATGAACTGAAAAACTAATCTCAAATACTGTAATAAAGTAATAATAATATTTTCCTTGAATGAAGAGGAGCAGTGACTGCTGAAATCTGCAATGCTACTGCTGCTCTGAAACTCGTACCTCTGTATGTATGGCGTCAAATAAAATATCATAGCTCGAATGCGTTAGTACGACTGAATGTACTGAGTATACGAGTGAGGTAGGCTAAATGCAAAGGATTTTATATGAATGAACAATGCTGACTGATATGAACGTAAGAATACATATATACATATATACGTAACTGCAACTAAACTCATGGTGATACTGACTACTTAGTTTAATACTGACAATATGAGCTTACTGATGCTGATATACTGAATGACTAAGTTTACTGATATTGATATGTAATTCACTAATAAGTGAGGAACTGATACTATATTACTAAATACTGGGAGACTGATACTATATTACTGATAAAGGAATAATTGTTTCTGATAGTTCTGATTATGAAGAACTGATTTGATTGACCATATATAACAATCCTGAAACTGAGCTCGTGATAACATGACTACTGAGTATGAATACTGATGGCATGTATTTACTGATAACATATCATGAATGATAATTGAATTTTGATAATTGATATATCTGATAACATGAGTTCTGATAACTGATAGCATGAATGACTGTATCTGACAGTCCTAAATCTAATAGAACTAGCTGAGTTTCGTACTGTATTTAACAGTCCTAATATCCTGAAGAACTATCTGAGTTCTTTTACTGAGATTGATACTAAAACTGTGGGAAGTAGTTATCTAACCGACATGCCCCAAATACGCAATAATAGCTAAGCTAGGGTCCAATCTCTTCCCTGATTAGAAAGGTGTCAATACCGCGCCACTAGTAAGGATAAGCTGTGAGTGACCCTCATCTGGTAGGTACTTAATGAGAACGGTGGGAACCCTAAACTGACAAGTTAAACCACCTCATCAACCCTAATCTGACAGGTTAAGATGTCTCAACCTATGCTGGCTACAAAGTTCTAGAATGCAAGGACTGCTTCTAAGAATCACACCCTCTACTGGCAGGTGAGTTCCCATCCTTGGGTTCGCTCGGTGTTGAATCCTACTCCCAACTGAATGACACTGAACTGATTATACTGAACTAATTTCCTAGTTTGTACTAGAATTAACTAAACTGTTACTGATTGTTCTGTTTAACTAAACTAAACATGGACTGAGTTTATTGAGTTCTGATCACTAGCGGAACACTACTGAATTCTGTTAACTGACTAAATGCGACTATGTTTTATTAGCTGACTGAGTTTACTGATGTCTAAAATGAATACTAAACTAAATTATACTAATACTGAGATTTACTGAATTCCATAGATTGACGAAATATTATTGAGATTACGTAGATTACTGAGTACTGAGTAAAACTGAACTGATACTGCCTTTACATGAGTTTTCTTGAGTCATGAGACTGACTGAAGTCTGCTGAACATGGATTGACTGAGAGTATCATGAAAACAGGACATGGCTCTAGGCACATACCTATATTTTTCGGATAAGAATACCCTCAGGACTCGATAGGAGGAAACTGACACATATGACATGACTTGATCACAAAATTTGAGTCCACAATTCACAATATCATAAGCAGAGGATAGTATACTTCATGTATTTATTCAACATTTCAAACATGATAGGAAAAGCATGGATATATTTTTGTGTACATAATTTATATCTCCATTATCATACATGCTTTATACCATAACAACAACAACACATAATTTGCATGGAAATTCATATTGGAGTGTATGGCTAACATGAACTTGTTATTTAGATATTATCAAATCATGTAAATATGAAGTTCTAACATACTAGGCATTTTATCAAACACCTTGCATGCATTCTTTAAGGCATAGGTGGATTTCATACTTGCATTCTATCAATCTATCTAAAGATCATGTTTTTCAACTAACAACATAACTTTCATGAGATATACAGTCACGATTCTATTATATAGCAAAACAAACAAGCATAAACATGGGTATGATCATATCACCACAACCAACCAAGATTTTGTATTTTAAAGATTGACTCTTTAACTCCACGGATGAAAGGAATCCGTGGATGAATACTATGCATACCTTAGAAGGGAGGTTCTTGATAATTGATGGAGGAATTTCCTTGAAATTTGATCTTCAAGCTTGATTGTACAACCCTAGTTTTTTTTCTCCTATGGTGCTCTTGGATAATGAACTTTGAGATTTTAATAGGGTTGTAATGTGTTTAGAAGCTATAAATTTCATGAGGTTAAGTTTAGGGACATGTAAGGAGTATTAAAAGACTTAACTACCCTCAAAATAACTCAAAAACTAAGTGTTTTCATGGCTGAAATCATATATAGGCGCCCCATATGATATTGCCTAAATTTACATAGGCACCGCATATGATATCGCCTATATTTACATAAGCGCTGCAAGTGGCCATGTGCGATTGTTTAGGTGACGCATTCTACTTTGAAAGGCCATACTCCTTACTCGGATGTCGAATTTTGATGAAATTGGTATGTTGGAAAAGCTAATTCGATTCTCTACAATTTGGTGGGTCTAAATCTGCCAAAATGTCACATATCAATCACGTTATTCTTGTTCAAAGATGACCCTTGCAAAATCGAACACTAAAACTTGATGGATTCAAAAACTCTTAGCTTGCATCACTCTAAGTGACTCATATGAGCATGCTTAAGACATCGCAAGCTATCCTATCACTAGGATATTCATTATAAGTCATTCACTAAAATGCTACTCACAGGATAGGAGGTTTCATACGTAGGAAAACTCATTCACTTCCTAGCTTAGAAACATGTGGAATATTACAAATGCACACCCCCTACAATTGGTATCAGAGCCTATGTTATTTAAAGTTATGGAAGTAATATATATTTGGATTTATTTGATTAATTTATTAATTATGATTTATTTGATAAAACTAGATTTAGATATTCCCCAAAAATATTTTTCAGATGAATAACGTACATAAATTACCAAAATATTAAGAATTAAAACAAATAATATCTGAAAAACGTAAAGAATTACAAATAAGGATAGATAGACTACAGTATAATATAATTGTCAGAGTTAGTAAAAACTCAATAAATGCACCAAAAGAAGAAATATCAAATTTAGAATCAACAATAGATAGTCTAGAATATACATACCAACATGATTTATTAACAATTAAATAAAAATGAACAAAGATGAATTTATAATAGATGAAAAAATATATGAAAACCATGAAATATTAAAAATAAAAATAGTATTTTCTAATCTACGAAGAAGGAATAAGAAACTAGGTGAACATTTATATTTAATGTTAGAAAAAGAAGAATTAAAATTAGAAGATAAATTGAAAGCTATGGTGAGAATAGAAAAAGAAAATGAAGAAATAGATAGAAAAAAAAAAATAAAACAACAAACTACAGAAGAAATACAAAAAATAGAAGAAACTAAGAATAGTAGGATTGCTGAATTAGAAAAAGAACTACAAATGCTAAAAGATTTTTATAAAAAAAAAAAAGACAGAAAGAAAAAGAAGAAAAAGATAAAGAATAAAAATTATTAAATGAGATAAATCAATTTAAAGAAAAATTAGAAATAAACAATAAAGAAATACAAACCAAGGAATTAGAAATTAATACAATAGATGTTGAAAAAACAGATAATTATGATTCGGAAGATAGTGAAACATATACAGAAATCTTAACAAATACAAAAAATTTAGAAATCAATGAAAAACAAGAAGTAATTAATGAAAAAAACTTAGAAAATATAAACACGGAAATAAACACTCTTGATAAAAAAGAAGATGAAAATATAATACCTAAAACATCAGAAATAAGAAAACCTATATATTATAAGAATAAGTTTAAAAGATATAATCTAAAGAATGAATATGACAAATGGACATCAAAACAAATAGTTAATAAAAATTATAACTTTTTAGACTTAGATTGTGTAATAAATACAGAAAAAATAGACAAAACAATTATTAGATAATAATATAAATATAACGGATGCACCAGAATATATTGAAAGAACACTAATAGGAACAGTGAAATTATGATTTTCAAATCTAACTGAAAATAGTAAAAGGGTATTAAGAACTGACAAACCTACAGAAGAAACATCATCAACAACTACAACTAAATTAACACCTATAGAATTATTTAAAAAATATGAAATAGCTAAAAAAGATGAATTTAACAGCATTACAACAACAGAAGAAGAACAAAATGAAGAGAAAGATACAAATAGAAATTTAATGTTAAAATTAGCAATATCTAATATGTGTTACATAGATGAATATACTTGCGCATTTAAAGAATATTATTATAAAGGAACGTATAATACTGAAGAAAGTAAAGAAATAAGAAAATTATATTTTAGTAAATTACCTGAACCATTTAGTTCAAAAATAATAAAAAGTTGGGATGAAGCAAAAATAGTAGATACTCTAGGAGCAAGAATAAATTTTTTACAACAATGGTATAGAAACATACGTAAAAAATATAGAGAAGAAATAAAAATGGAAAAAAATTAATAAGAAACTTAGCATGTTGCAAAGATAAAATAGCACCTCAATTTGGATGCGAAGAAAGATATTATAAGAAAGAAAAAGACATAAGAAATATAAGAAATACAAAAAATCAAAATATAAATATAAGAAACCAAGAAAAGGATATTATGTAAAAAATTATAAACATAAAAGACCATATAGGAAAAAGAAATCTATAAAAGAATGTACTTGTTATAATTGTGAAAAATTAGGACATTTAGCAAGAGATTGTAAATTGCCTAAAACCCCAAAAAATAAACAAATATCAAAAATAAAAATAGAAAATGCAGAATATATGCAGATAGATAATATAGATTACGAATTAGAAAGTGAAGATAGTATATATGAAATTTCAGAGAATGAAACAGATAATGAAATAGATAGTGAATTAGATGAATTAAATGACTAAAAAAGACATAAGAATAAACCAAATAACTGAAGAAAATATAAAAATAATAACAAAGGAAGAATATTTAAATGAAGAAGGAACAGATCAAAAAATAATATTTGATAATAATATATTTGATGAAATAAAAGGATAAGAGTTAGACTTAAGTGTAGAAAAAATATTTAAAATATCAACAATAAAAATTATATTTACTAGGAAAAAAGAAGAATATTATGTAGTAAGCCAAAAAGAACATGTAATAGACTGTAGATATGCAAAAGGTAAAGCTAGTATACCACTAGTAACAAAAAGGATAATTAATAAAGAAATAAATGATATAAAAAGTAGAAACCCAATAAAATATGTAAACCTTGGAGGTACAGAGATATTAATAAAAGCATGTTTTAGTGAAGGAATAGATACACCAATAGAACTATATTTAGCAAATGATAGGATTATAAAATCTATAGAAAAATGTATAATAACTGCAATAAAAGAAAATTTAATATACCAAAAATTTAAATTTATAATAAGTGCAAATTATTCAGTAGCAATAACAAATAAAAATATAGATAAATCATTAGTATTATATTGGAAAATATCAGGAATAGAACTAACCCAGGAAGTAAAATATTTACAGCAAGATGTAAAAATCTATATGTATTAACTACAAAACACAAAAAAACAGGAAAAAAAAATTAATAAAATAAAAATAGAAAGTCCTTTCGAGCAATTTGTAAAATCAATTGATAATAATGACTATAGTTATAGAGACATAGATATAGAAGAAAATTTAGAAATAATAAATGATAGAATAAGTACAAAAAGAATAGCTTATGAAAAAATAGAATTATCAAGTTCATCAAAAAGAACAAGTTATGAAACAAGTGCAACAACTAATTTAAACCAATATTACATAACAGGAACAATAAATGAAAAAGAATATTTAATACTCTTAAATACAAGTCAAGAAGAAAATTATATAGCAAGATATCTACTAAAAAATGAGGAAATAAAATATGATAATAATATATGTCCAGATATACCAAGAAGCTTAATAAACGCTAAAATATATAGCATAAAAAGAAATAACAATAGGAGTTAGAAAAATGAAAATAGAATTTGAAATAAAGGAAGAAATGTGAAATGCAGACATAATATTAGGAATAAAATGGCTAGAACAAGTAAAATCATATAATATAGAGCATACACAATTATATATAACATATAATAGACAGAAATTATTCTTAAGAAGAGCTTTAACATGATATGAAAATATATGTATTAATGAAGATAGTAGTAGAAGGATATTATAGTAGATATTATACTCCTATGATAGATACAGGAGCAACTAATTTATGTAGATATAATTGTTTACCAAAAAGTAAATGAGATAAATTAAAAACACCAATAATAGTTAAAGAATTTAATAACGAAGGAAGCTTAATTACTTACAAAGCTAGGAATGTAAAAATACAAGTATGGGATAAGATATTAACAATAGAAGAAATCTATAATTACGAACTAACATCAAAAGATATACTTTTAGGAATGCCGTTTTTAGACAAATTATACCCACACATAATAACTAGAACAGATTGGTGGTTTACAATACCATTTAAATAGAAACAAGGAGCAAAAAGAGTTATTAATAATATAAGAAAGAAAACTGATTGGATAAAAGAAAGTAAAAAAATTACACAAAAGTTAGAAAATATAGAATTAGTCGTATTTTCGATAAATAAAAAAGAAATAACTATATTCTCAGTAAATAAGATAGAAATCATTAAGAAAAAATTAGAACAATTATATAGTAAAGATCCATTAAAAGGACGGGAAAAACATAAAACTACTATCAAAATTGAACTAATAGATAAAATAGTATAATAACCCAGAAACCATTAACATATAATTTTGATGATTTAAAAGAATTTAAAATACATATAGATGAATTATTAGAAAAACAATATATACAAAAAAGTAATAGTAAACATAATAGCCCAGCAATTATAGTAAATAAACTTAGTGAACAAAAAAGAAGAAAAAGTAGGGTGGTTATTGATTATAGAAATTTAAATGCAAAAACTATGACTTATAATTACCCAATACCAAACAAGATACTAAAAATAAGACAAATACAAAGATATAATTATTTTAGTAAATTTGATTGTAAATCAGGATTTTACCATTTAAAGTTAGAAGAAGAATCTAAGGAATTAACCGCATTTACGGTACCACAATGGTTTTATGAATGGAATGTACTAGCATTTGGATATAAAAATGCACCAGGTAGATATCAACATTTTATGGATAGTTATTTTAAACAATTACCTAATTGTATAGTATACATAGATGACATACTATTATATACAAAAACTAAAGAAGAACATTTAAAATTATTAGAACAATTTACAGATATAATAGAAAAATCAAGAATAAATTTAAGTGAAAAGAAGGCTGAAGTTATAAAAAACCAGATAGAGTTTTTAGGAATACAAATAGATAAAAGTGGAGTAAAAATGCAACAACATATAGTACAAAAAATAATAAATTTGAAAGAAGAATTAGATACAAAAAAAAAATTACAATCATTTTTAGGATTAGTAAATCAAGTAAGGGAATATATACCAAAATTAGCAGAAAATCTAAAGCCTTTACAGAAAAAATTAAAAAAGGATGTAGAATATAATTACAACGAAGAAGATAAAAAACAAGTTTAGAAAATAAAAATACTTTGTAAAGAATTACCAAAATTACAATTTTCAAACGAAAATAGAAAATTTATCTAAATAGTAGAAACAAATGCTAGTGAATATAGTTATGGAGGAGTACTTAAATATAGATATGAAGCAGAAAAATTAGAACACCATTGTAGATACTATTCAGGAACATTTAATGAAACAGAAATAAAACGAAAAATAAATAGAAAAGAATTATGTTCATTATATAAATGTTTATTAGCATTTGAACCGTATATTGTATATAACAAATTTACTGTGAGAATAGATAATACCAAGGTTCGATGTTGGCTAACAAAGAAAATACAAAATTCAGTTACAACGAAAGAGATTCGGAAAATAGTATTGAATATACTAAATTTTATATTTACAATTGAAGTAATTAGTACAAACAAAATGTTATTGCAGATTACATATCAAGACAAAGCTACACAGACTGATATAATAAAAGATGATGCCTTAGAAAAAATATTCAAAACTCTAACTACGCTTTCAATAAAAGTGGACAGTATGGGAAATGAAATAGAAAAGTTAAAGACTAATGAAGTTAAACTGAAGTCTGAAGCTACAAATCAGCTAACTCAGCAGTGCGCAGAGCTATGTCGATCGGAAGACATTAAAATTCCAGAGCTAGAAGGAGACGTTGGGATACTCCGTAAAACCCATAACGTTTACCAATCTACAATTGCAGGTACAAGCAAAGGAGTTAGTGGACAAAGATACCAGAATATGAACTTAAATAAGATATTTGAAAAACCATTAAGACCTCTTGAACATACCCCCCACAAATTACCACATATCGAGATAGTCTGAACCAAGATAAAAAAGTTTATAACTATACAGCCCAAAAATACATAGAAAATATCTACAGAGTACAAACTTTTCTAAACCTTAACCCCAGAGCTACAGATATCAAAGAACCCAACACAAACTATATAACCCAAAGATTGGAAGGTCACAACAAGCTAATTGCACAACTCAAAACCAACCCAAGCTTAATAAAAACTTGTGTTGATTATGGATTGTTAAATACCATATATACCCAAGATGGAGAGGAACTATCAGCTATGGAAGAATTATAAAAAATATTCAACACCTACAAAAGAATAACCAAAGGAAATCTATTTTATATAAAATATTATACTACACCAACAGAGATATTATACGACGAGATAAAACCAGTTATACAAGTTGTAAAGATAGGATTAACCAGAGATATGATTATACCAGAAGATATTGTGCAGCAGATAGAGATACCCAGAATTGAGATACCTGATTTTTATGCAAACAAACGACTTATTGGACTAGCTACAATTATTCAAGAACTAGCAAATAATTATACCAATGGAAACCGAATATGGAGCTATTATTCAAGAGACCATCAGATAATTTATTCAAATTCAAAAGAACCATGACCAGTAGATATGGAAGATGTTAGGCAATGGATAATAACTTTACTTAATCTAGAAAAACAATCTACTGCAAAAGGAATTAAGAAAGGATTTATTTCAGACGGATTACTGACAAGATATTGCAAGATAATTGGACATAAATATTCAGACAACCAATGTTCGAGATGTAATAGAGAAGATAATATTGTCCCAGACACACATCTTGAATAAAAGAAAAAAAATCAACCAAGAAGATAAGCATGCCAGCTGAAAAGAAGATAAAAAAGTAGCAGAAACGACAAAAAGAAGATAACAACGGAGCAATAATGGAAGATAAGCTATTAAAATGTGAAAGCGACATGTAACAAACTTTCACAATTTTCTTTACATAAATTATTAGAAGCTATTGTATAGTTTGACTATTATTAGTCTAAAGCATTAATAGTTTTTGTCTTTTTAGAAAGACTTTTAGTATAGTAAAGTAGGTTAGGACTTTTTGTAAAGTTTCAAGAAACGTGTAAAATTAGAGAAACTTTTGTAAAGTTTCAGATTATAAATAGAAGGCATCGGAGGCAGAATGAAAGTAAGCCTTCATGCGTTGAAGCAAAAAACTCTCTCTTGTCTACAATAAATATTTTGCTTATTTATTAAAAAGACAGGTATATATTTCAATGGAAAAATCTATGGAGGAACGAAACTTAGAATTATCAAACCTACCAGAACAGGTATATTCATTTACAGTTATGAATAGCTAAATTCATAAATTTCTAACAATAATGATATGATAAACTAAGTTCATGTTTGTTACTTTATAGTAGAATTATTCAAAGAATAGCATGTTAAGAAGTTTATTAGAAAAGTGGAAACGGAGAAAAATCCCTAAGAACTATGCCATCCTAAAGGTGAAACCAATAAGGCAAGAAGCCGTGGTAGGGAGTAGCCAGAGTAGAGGCGCTGTTTAAGGGAAACATATCTGGATTACCATGCTAATAGTGATCGACGAACATGTTATTTAAGAATAATCTAGTATATAGTAATCTAAAATGATCAGATTTTGTTATGTATATGTTTGGAAGGAATATTTTGAAAATAGCATTTTATGAAAAATGAATAATTATTTATCTGACGAAATGGTAGATAAATTTAAAATATTTATTTTGTATGTGCTTAAGGATATTGAAAAAACATATATAAGAAAAATTATATTAGAAAAAATATTTGGTAAAGATTATATGGCTAGAGTAAATTACATACCGCACATACCTAACTACTCTTACAAATACTTACGTACGCACCATCATGATAAATTACGTATATCTAGAATTTTGGGTAAAAGATATGAGAAACATACAATTAGTAGAAAAAAAATGCAAACAAATTTAGAAAAATATATGGAAACTAGATATATAAAATATATAGAATTTCTTAATGAAAATATGCGAAAATTATTTAGATTAAAACAAACTAGTAAATATTGTGAAAAAAACATTTAATCAAGCCTAAATGACAGATGATATTAAAATACTTGTTTTTTATATACTTAGAGATATAGAAATTATAGACATAAAGAAAATAATATGGGAAAAATTTCAAGATTATGAAGTGGAAGAATTATTAAACAGTATAGAAAACTTACATGATACTATGAACATCAATATTATTTAGATTCAGATGGATATTATACAGACTAAAAATGTCAGAATATCTAAATATAGTACAAATAGAATAGATTATTATACATTTACTTTAGAAGAATAAAATATAAACTACGAATATCTAAAATATTGGAAACTAGAAATAGAAGAAATAAGATTAACAGAAAACCTTATAAAAATGAATTTAATTGAATATTTTAAAACAAAAGATATAGAATATTTAGAATATCTTAAAAATATTATAGAAGACTTACAAAAACTAAGAGAAAAAGTTAGAGAATATTATCGCAAAGCATTTAATTAACTACCATTTAATCACCCCCAAAGTATGAATACCATTTACTAACTAGATTATTCTTAAATAACATGTTCGTCGGTCACTATTAGCATGGTAATCCAGATAATTTTCCCTTAAACAACGCCTCTACTCTGGCTACTCTCCACCACGGCTTCTTGCCTTATTGGTTTCACCTTTAGGATGGTATAGTTCTTAGGGATTTTTCTCCATTTTCACTTTGCTAATAAACTTCTTAACATGCTATTCTTCGAATAATTCTACTATAAAGTAACTAACATGAACTTATTTTATCA
>NC_061116.1:184517532-184555211 GCF_002878395.1 Capsicum annuum
ATATCATGATTGTTAGGAATTTATGAATTTAGCTATTCATAACTGTAAATGAATATACCTGTTCTGGTAGGTTTGATAATTCTAAGTTTTGTTCCTCTATAGATTTTTCCATTGAAATATACCGGTTTTTTTAATAAATAAGCAAAATATTTGTTGTAGACAAGAGAGAGTTTTTTGCTTCAACGCATGAAGGCTTACTTTCATTCTGCCTCCGATGCCTTCTATTTATAATCTGAAACTTTACAAAAGTTTCTCTAATTTTATACGTTTCTTAAAACTTTACAAAAAGTCCTAACCTACTTTACTATACAAAAAGTCTTTCTAAAAAGACAAAAACTATTAATGCTTTAGACTAATAACAGTCAAACTATACAATAGTTTCTAATAATTTACGTAAAGAAAATTGTGAAAGTTTGTTACACGTCGCTTTCACAATTTAATAGCTTGTCTTCCATTATTGCTCCGTTGTTATCTTTTTTTTGTTGTTTCTGCTGCTTTTTTATCTTCTTTCCAGCTGGCATGCTTATCTTCTTGGTTGATTTTTTTTCTTTTATTCTAGATGTACGTATGGGATAATATTATCTTCTCCATTACATCTCGAACATTGGTGGTCTGGATATTTATAATACCCGTGTCTTTTTCCTAGCTAAAAATCATCTCAAGAATGCTAGGACTTACTTTGAAATGAAAATCTATTTTTGTACATGCAGTATTTTTTGTATTTTCACTTTCTATCACAAGGAAAATTTAGTTGGCTTTCCGATGATACCAATTTCGTCCAAATCCAACATCAGACGAAGGAGTTATGGATGTTTTACTCGGAACGGTCAGAATCACCCAGGTGCGACGGCCCAGTTGGTGGACCGTAAAATTAGTGACGGACCACCATTTGTACCGTCACTTCCAAGGCAGAAGGGTCCCATTCTGGTTAAGGCCTGACAGCAAAGTTGACAAACCGTCAACTTAGTAACAGACCACCACTTGGACCGTCAATGTCATGCCAACCAAGCCATGTTCTGGATAAGGACTGACGGACGAGTTGACGGACCATCAGCCAGGCCGTCAATCCTTATCCAGTGGATATCATTTCTGGTCCACGTCTGATGGGCTGAATGACGGTCCACCAGGAGTCTGATGGACCGTCAGTCGGACCGTCACACGCCACGTTCAACTTATTTCCAGGTCATTTTAATAGGGGTATTTTGGTCATTTATCAGCTGCCTATATATACCAAGATAAGTCTGAGTTCAACCATTTTTCTCACTTTTATTTCACAAACAACAACTAGGGTTTCTCCCTAAATTAAATCTTCAAGACCAAGACTCAATCTTCTTCAAGAATCAAAGAATTTCAAATGCTTCCAGTTCAAAAACATCAAGAACCTTGAGTTAGGTATGCTTAGTGTTCATCTATGGACCCCTTTCATTCATAGAGTTCAAGAACCATGGTTTTAAATGAGAAACTTTGATTTCCTTATTGCTATGTGATGTTATTCATGTCAATGACCATTTTTTAAACTTCAGAATATTATTTTAAGATGATTTCCATGAAGTATGCATATTGTGGTTAAAACCCATGAAATTGGGTGGTTCAAGATGATTAATATTTGTCGAGAAAACCTATGCCCAAGGTGTGCATGCAACGTGTTTGTTTAAATGCCTAGGATGCTACAAGTTCATATTTACATGATTCTATGATATCTAAATGACAAGTCCATATTAGCTATACACTCAATATGAATTCCATGCTATTTATGTGTTGCTATTGTTGTGGTGTGAAACATGTGTGATAATGGAATTATAGAACATGTACACGAAATGTATCCATGCTTTCCCTACCATGTTTGAGATGTTGAATAGACTCATGAAACACACTATCCCTTACTTATGATATTATGAATTGTGGACTCAAATCTTGTGATCAAGTCATGTCATGTGTGTCAGTTTTCTTCTATCGAGTACTGGGGTATTCGTACCCAAAACTATAGCTGTGTGCCTAGAGCCATGTCATATTTTCACGATATCTTCAGTCAAGCCACATTTCATAGAATTCAGTCAATCATTTGACTCAAGAAACCTCAGAAACCTCATGATCTCAGTCAGTTATCAGTATTATTCCATCAGTCAATAGAAATTTAGTAAACCCAGTTCTATAGTCAGTTAAATCATGTTCAGTCTCTTCAGATGGGAGTACAAGTTAGCACTAAGCAAACCCAAGGATGGGAACTCACCTGCTTCAGATAAAGGTGTGATTCTTAGAAGCAATCCTTGTATTCCAGAACTATGTTGCCAGCATAGGTTGAGACATCAACACTACCAGCTTGAGGATTAATGGGGTGGACATCCCAAATTTGAGGGTCACTCACAACATGTCTTTACCCGTGGCACGGTATTAACACCCTTCCAATCAGGGGAACGATTGGATCCTAGTTCAGCTACTTTAGCATACATAGGGCATGTCAGTTAAACAACTACCTCCCACAGTTTCAGTATTAGTCTCAGTGAAAGAACTCAGAAAGTTCTTCAAATATCAGTATACCAGGACTGTTAGATACAGTCAAACTCAGTTATAGCACAGGACTCAGAAAGTTCCACCAGATTCAGGACTGCCAAACACAGTCATTCATGTTATCAGAACTATAGTTTCAGCCATGTATTAGCGTACAGATTTAGTTATCACGTACTCACAATCTCAGTTACTATGTATGTATATTTTCACTCTTACGTTCATATCAGTCAGTCAATTAGCATTATTCATGCATGTAAACCCTTTGTTTTAACCTACCTCACTCGTATACTCAGTACTCCAGTTGTACTGACACATTTGCACTATGGTGCTTTCTTTTTATGTTACACCATAGGTTCAGAGACACGAGTTCCAGACTAGCAGTAGCATTCGCATTCAGCACACAGAGTTGTAGTGAGTCCTCTTTATTCGAGGACGATATAACTTGATTTATTCATTTATTTATTCAGTTAGTTTTTAGTTTATGGAGTTAGTTGGAGACATGCTCCCTCAACTCCTTATTCAGACAGTACTTAGAGATTTTCAGATTTAGTATTCAGATTCAGTTGTTTTGGGTATTTGTTACCCATAGGGATGTCATGTTTTGACAGATTCTTTATTCAGTTGAACCTTATGACCTATTATTCATATTTTCAGCATTTTACAAGTATATTTGCAGTGTACAGGTACATATATCAGTCATGGGTTAGCTTGTGCTCCTTCGAGGTCATAAGCACCATGTAGCATTCCGGTTTAGAAAATCAGAGCGTTACAAACTTGGTATCAGAGCCTAAGGTTCAATAGAGTCTTAGGAAGTCTGATAACCGCATCTAGTAGAGTCTTGTTCATGGGTGTGTTGCACACCACATTTATGTGCAGGAGGCTATAAGATATTTTAGGAATAGTTTCCCCTCTTTCAGTATTCATGTCGTGCTAGTGAGCATAATCTCAAGCTAAACTCTTAGTCTAATCCATTCTTCTCTCTATCTCAGAGTATGCCTCCAAAGAAAAGAAACCAACCAGCTCCTCAGCCCGAAGATCCTTTGGGCAAACATATTTCTCGTGTGGAGTTTAGAGCTGCATTCACCATACTTTCTCAGTCTGTGGCTGCCCACAATCAACGGCCACTAGCTATTCTGGACAATCCAATGTTGAATTCCGCAGCAGCTAGGATTCGGGACTTCACCCGAATGAACCCTCTTTCTTTCAATGGGTCTAAGTCTGATGAAGACCATCAGGAGTTTATTGACCAATTCTAGAAAGTCATTGACATCATGGGTGTTACTTCCATTTAGAGTTCTGAGTTAGCCGCATATCAGTTGCAAGATGTGGCTCATACTTGGTATAAACAGTGAAAATCCGAGAGAGTAGATGGTGCAGGTCCTATTAAGTGGGAGGAATTTGTCATGGATTTCTTAGATAGATTCTTTCCCCAAGAGCTGAGAAAAGCCAAATTTCTTAAATTCATCAACCTCAGGCAGGGAAACATGACGGTTAGGGAGTATTCTCAGATTTACTCAGCTAGCCAGATATACCCCTCATGTGGTTGCAGACAATAGGGCTAAGATGAGCAAGTTCGTGTCAGGGGTGAACGATAGTATGGTAAATGAGTGTAGGTCTGCGATGCTGAATAGTGATATGACCTTATCCCGACTCATGATCCATGCCCAGCAAATAGAGGAGCAGAAGGTTAAGACTAGGGAGAGGCAGAATAAGAGAGCAAGATCAGGTAGTTTTAGTTTTTCTCCACCCAAATTTGAGGGAGGAAACCATTCACAGTTTTATCCCAAGTCATCAGCTCTAGCTCATTCTACAGCCAGTGCTTTAGTTCTTAGGTTTAGAGAGGGTAACCAAGATAGATCCCCAGGATCTAAGTCTCATGGAAGTGTTAGCAGTGCCCGAACCAATCCCCTATGCCAGACTTGTGGTAAGAACCACAAGGGTATTTGCAGAGCCGGTAGTGATGTTTGTTTCGGATATGGTAAGCCAGGCCACAGGATTAAGGATTGTCCTCAGTTAGGTCATCAGAAATATCTTCGTTCCCCAGCTCAGTTCGATCGCCCGAATCAGTAGGGTGCCACTTCCAGTGCTAATAATGGGCAACGCCCAAATAAACTATATGCTCTTCAGACCTGACAAGATCAGGAAAATTCTCTTGATGTTGTTATCAATATGTTACAGATTTTCCATGTTCATGTTTACACTTTGCTAGATCCAGGTGCATCCTTGTCTTTTGTTACTCCCTTTATAGCAGGAGATTTCGGAATCAGTCCAAAAATTCTCGCAAAGCCTTTTTCAGTCTTTACCCCAGTGGATAAAACCATCATAGCCCGGCGGGTATACAGGAACTTCCCAGTTATGATATTTCAGAAAGTCACCTCAACAGATTTAGTCGAATTAGAGATGACTGATTTCGATGTCATTCTTCGCATGGATTGGCTTCATTCCTGCTATGTCATAGTCGACTGCAGAAATAGAATAGTTCAGTTCTAGTTTCTGGATGAACCTGTCTTAGAGTGGCATGATAGTACTTCGTCTTTCAGGGGTCAGCTTGTTTCCTACTTTCAGGCAAGGAAAATAATTTCTAAGGGATGTGTCTATCATCTAGTGCATGTTAAGGACTCAAGTTCTGAATCTCCCAGTCTTGAATCAGTCCCAGTAGTTAATGAATATTCTGATGTCTTTCCTAAAGATATTCCGGGTATTCCTTCTAAAAGGGAAATAGATTTTGGCGTAGACCTTTTCCTAGATACTCAACCTATCTCTATTTTGCCATACAGAATGGCACCAGCAGAGCTCAGAGAGCTAAAAGATCAGTTGAAGGATCTCTTAGATAAGGGATTCATCAGACCTAGAATTTCCCCATAGGGTCCACCAGTCTTATTTGTGTGTAAGAAAGACAGTTCTCTCAGAATGTGTATTAATTACCATCAGCTCAACAAAGTTACGGTCAAGAATAGGTATCCACTTCCCAGAATAGATGATCTTTTTGACCAACTTTAGGGTGCCAGTTACTTCTCCAAGATAGACCTCAGATCAGGCTATCATCATCTCAGAATTAGAGAATGTGACATTTCAAAGACAGCTTTCCATACTCGGTATGGTCACTTCGAATTTCTAGTTATGTCCTTTGGTCTTACCAATTCACCTACAGCTTTCATGGACTTGATGAACCGGGTGTTCAATCAGTACTTGGACATATTCGTCATAGTATTCATAGATGATATTCTTGTCTACTCTCGCACAGAGCGTGATCATTCAAACCATCTCAAAATTATTCTTCAGACTCTCAGAGATCATCAGCTATTCGCCAAGTTCAGCAAGTGTGAATTTTGGCTAAGATCAGTAGCATTCCTTGGCCACATTGTCTCTGGTGATGGCATTAGAGTATATCCTCAAAAAACTGAAGCAGTAAGGAATTGGCCTCACCCTATCTCTCCATCAGCTATCAGAAGTTTCTTAGGTTTGGCTACTTCTATCGCATCTCCTATGTCCAGATTGACTCAGAGGAAGGTTAAGTTTTAGTGGTCAGATTCATCCGAGAAGAGTTTTTAGGAATTGAAGACTCAACTCACCTCAACTCTAGTTCTAACCCTTCCAAATGGCTCAGATGGTTTTGTGGTATCTTGTGATGCATCATGAGTAGGTTTAGGTTGTGTCCTCATGCAGCATGGTAAGGTCATAGCCTATGCCTCTAGACAGTTAAAGCCACATGAGAAGAATTATCCTACTCATGATCTTGTGTTATCAGTCGTAGTCTTTGCCTTAAAGATTTGGAGGCATTATCTTTTCGGAGTTGATGTAGACGTCTTCACAGATCATAAAAGTCTCCAGTATTTATTTTCTTAGAAAAATCTCAATATTCGTCAAAGAAGGTGGTTAGAGCTCTTAAAAGATTATGACATGAGTATCCTTTACCATCCGGGCAAGGCCAACATTATGGACGATGCTCTCAGTAGACTCTTCATGGGTAGTATTTCTCACGTTGAGGATAGCAAGAAGAAAATAGCTCAGGAAATCCATCAGCTTGCCAGACTAGGCGTTCGCTTAGTCGACTCTTCATAGGGTGGTGTATGTGTTCAAATTAGTTCAGAGTCATCTCTAGTTTTTGAGGTAAAAGAAAAGCAAGACAGGGATTCTAGCCTTGTCAAGCTAAAAGAGTCAGTTCATAATCAGAAGGTTGAGGTTTTCTCCTAAGGAGGAGATGGAGTTTTTCATTGTCAAGGTCGTTTGTGCGTTCCAGGTGTAGGTGACTTGAGGTAACAAATTCTTGCAGAAGTGCATGGTGCGCGATACTCTATTCATCCAGGGGCCACTAAGATGTACCACGACTTGCGGGAGATCTATTGGTGGAGTGGGATGAAGAGAGATATTGCAGAGTTTGTGGCTAAGTGCTCTACATGTTAGGAGGTTAAGATAGAGCATCAAAAACCTAGTGGTTCTATGCAGGAGTTCATCATTCCTACTTGGAAGTGCGAAGAAGTGAACATAGACTTCGTAACGGGTTTGCATTATACTCGTAGTCAGCATGATTCAGTTTGGGTCATCATAGATAGAATAACCAAATCAGCTCATTTTTTTCCAGTTGTACTTCTTACTCAGTCGAGGATTTTTCCAAACTCTATATCAGGAAGTTGGTCAGATTCCCTCACTATTATCTCATACAGAGGTACCCAGTTCACCTCTCACTTCTGGAAAGCGTTCCAAAAAGGTCTTGGTACCCAAGTCCATCTCAGTACAACGTTTCATCCTCAGACAAATGGTCAAGCAGAAAGGACCATTCAGACTCTCGAAGATATGCTAAGGGCGTGGGTTGTTGATTCCAAAGGAAGTTGGGATGACCATTTGCCTTTGGTTGAATTTGCATAAAACAATAGCTATCATTCTAGTATTCAGATAGCTCCATTCGAAGCTCTCTATAATAGGAGGTGTAGATCTCCAATCGGTTGGTTCGAAGTTAGTAAGGCCTCAGTCATAGATCTGACTTGGTATTTGACGCCTTAGAGAAAGTTCAGTTGATCCGAGACAGACTCCGGGCTGCTCAGAGCTGACAGAAGTCTTATGCAGATGTTCGTAAAAAGGATCTCAAGTACCAGGTCAATGACTATATCTATCTTAACATCTCTCCCATGAAGGGAGTGAAGAGGTTCGAAAAGAAAGGAAAACTCAGTCTTCGCTATGTCGGTCCCTTCAAGATTCTCAGTCACTTCGGCAAGGTATCTTATGAGCTTGAATTACCTTCAGATCTAGCCTCAATCCATCCAGTCTTCCATGTCTCTTTGCTCAAGAAGTGCATAGGTTACCCAACAGTTGTAGTCCCTATTCAGAGCATTGGCATTCAGAACAGCCTCTCTTATAAGAGATTCCAGTTGAAATCTTAGACTATCAGACTCGTCGATTGAGGAACAAAGAAGTCCCTCTAGTCAAAGTTCTTTGGAAAAATCAGTTTCATGAGGGAGCTACTTGGGAAACAGAAGCAGATATGCGTACCAAGTACCCTCACCTTTTCTCCGCCAATTCAGATCAAGATCAAGGTAACAGTCCTTCTTAAGCTTATTCAGTTTCACGTTCAGCATTTAGTATAAACTTGGTATCTATTGCCATTGCATACTCAGAAATGCATTCATGTGTCAGTACAGTATTTAATCATGCATTAGCTATGCATTTTCACCTTGAGAAACTCAGTTTATCAGATTGCTCAGTTACGTATTCATATATCAATTATCCATGCATCAGATATGTATGATCAGTATGCTATGTACAGTTTGTTAGTCGTGAGATCATGTTCCAGCTATTTATGTTTAGATCATTGTTTCCTCTCCCAGTCAGTTTCATTCGAGGATGAATGTTCTCAAGAGGGAGATATTGTAATACCCATGTCTTTTTCCTAGCAAGAAATTATCTCAAGAATGCTAGGACTTACTTTGAAATGCAAATCTATTTTTGTACATTCATTATTTTTTAGATTTTCACTTTTTATCATGTGGGAAATTATTATCATGTGGGAAATTAAGTTTTCTTTCCAACGATACCAATATCGTCCAAATCCGACATCAGATGAAGGAGTTATGGACATTTTACTCAAAACGGTCAGAATCGCCCAAGTGTGACGACCCAGTTGGTGGACCGTCAAATTAGTGATGGAGCACCACTTGGACCATCACTTCCAAGGCAGAAGGGTCCCATTATGGTTAAGGCCAGATGGCAAAGTTGACGGACCGTCAACTTAGTGATGGACCACCACTTAGATCGTAAAGCCATGCCAGTTAAGCCATGTTCTGGATAAGGACTGACGGATGAGTTGATGGACCATCAAAGTTGTGACGTACCGTCATCTAGGCCGTCAACCCTTATCCAGTGGAGCCCATTTATGGTCCACGTATGATGGTTTGAATGACGGTCCACCAGGAGTTTGACGGACCATCACATGCCACGTTCAGCTTATTTCCAGTTCATTTAAATAGGGGTATTTTGGTCACTTATCACCCGCCTATATATAACCAGATAAGTTCGAATTCAGCCATTTTGCTCACTTTTATTTCACAAACAACAAATAGTGTTTCTCCCTAAATTAAATCTTCAAGACCAAGACTCAATCTTCTTCAAGAATCAAAGGATTTCAAATTCTTCCAGTTCAAAAACATCAAGAACCCTGAGTCAGGTATGCGTAGTGTTCATCTATGGACCCCTTTCGTTCATAGAGTTCAAGAACCATGGTTTTAAATGAGAAACTTTGATTTCCTTATTGCTATGTGATGTTGTTCATGTCAATGACCACTGTTTAAACTTCAGAATATTATTTTACGATGATTTCCATGAAGTATGTATATTGTGGTTAAAACCCATGAAATTGGGTGGTTCAAGATGATTAATATTTATCGAGAAAACCTATGCCCAAGTTATGCATGCAAGGTGTTTGTTTAAATGCCTAGGATGCTACAAGTTCATATTTACATGATTCTATGATATCTAAATGACAAGTCCATATTAGCTATACACTCAATATGAATTCCATGCTATTTATCTGTTGCTATTGTTGTGGTATGAAGCATGTATAATAATGGAATTATAGAACATGTACACAAAATGTATCCATGTTTTTCCTACCATGGTTGAGATGTTAAATAGACTCATGAAGCACACTATCCCTTACTTATGGTATTATGAATTGTGGACTCGAATCTTGTGATCAAGTCATGTCATGTGTGTCAGTTTCCTTCTATCGAGTCCTGGCGGTACCCGAAACTATAGTTGTGTGCCTAGAGCCATGTCATGTTGTCACGATATATTCAGTCAAGCCACGTTCTATAGAATTCAGTCAGTTATGTGACTCAGGAAACCTCAAAAACCTCATGATCTCAGTCAGTTATCAATACTATTCTGCCAATCAATGGAAATTCAGTAAACCCAGTTCATGTATAGTCACTTAAATCATGTTCAATCTCTTCAGATGGGAGTAGGAGTTAGCACCGAGCAAACCCAAGGATGGGAACTCACCTGCTTCAGATGAAGGCGTGATTCTTAGAAGCAATCCTTGTGTTCCAGAACTATGTAGCCAGCATAGGTTGAGACATCAACACTACCAGCTTGAGGGTTGATGGGGCGTACATCCGTCGTTCTCTTTTAGGGACACCGCCAGATTTGAGTGTCACTCACAGCATATCTTTACCCATGGCACGGTATTGACACCCTTCCAATCAGGGCAACGATTGGACCCCAGTTTAGCTACTTTAGCATACATGGGGCATGTTGGTTAAACAACTACCTCCCACAGTTTCAGATCAGTCTCAGTAAAAGAACTCAGAAAGTTTTTCAGATATCAATATACCAAGACTGTTAGATACAGTCAAACTCAGTTATAGCACGAGACTCAGAAAGTTTTACCAGATTCAGGACTGTCAGACACAGTCGTTCATGTTATCAGAACTACAGTTTTAGCCATGTATTAGTGTATGGATTTAGTTATCACGTACTCACGATATCAGTTACTATGTATGTATATTTTCACTCTTACGTTCATATCAGTCAGTCAATTAGCATTATTCATGAATGTAAACCCTTTGTTTTAGCCTACGTCACTCGTATACTCAGTACTCCAGTTGTACTAACGCATTTGTGCTATGGTGATTTTTTTCATATTACACCATAGATTCAAAGACATGAGTTCCAGACTAGTATTAGCAGTCGCATTCAGTACACAGAGTTGCAGTGAGTCCTCTTTATTTGAGGACGATATTACTTGATTTATTCATTTATTAATTCAGTTAGTTTTCAGTTTATGGAGTTAGTTGGAGACATGCTCCCTCAACTCCTTATTCAGACAATACTTAGAGGTTTTCAGATTTAGTATTCAGATTCAGTTGTTTTGGGTATTTGTTACCCCTAGGGATGTCATGTTTTGACAGTTTTTTTATTCAGTTGAACCTTACGGCCTATTGTTCATGTTTTCCACATTTTACAAGTATATTATGCAGTGTATAGGTACAGATATCAGTCATGGGTTAGCTTGTGGTCCTTTGGGTTCATAAGCATCGTGTAGCATTTTGGTTCAAAAAATTGGGGTGTTACAATATTTGTGTCCAATTATCTTGCAATATCTTGTCAGTAATCCGTCTGAAATAAATCCTTTCTTAATTGTTGTTGCAGTAGATTATTTTTCTGGGTTAAGTAAAGTTATTATCCATTGCCTAACATCTTCCATATATGTTGGTCGTAGTTCTTTTGAATTTGAATAAATTATCTGATGGTCTCTTGAATAATAGCTCCATATTCGGTTTTGTAGGGGGGTGCGGATTAGGCGCGGTAACTTTACTATATAATAAATAGTTATTAGGTAATAAGTATTTATTATTATATAATGTATTTTGTGAATATTATTGATTGAATTAATTTTCATTTTTATCTTCTTGACTTAAGATGTTTTATTAATTCATATTCTAAATTAGATATTATCGTAGTTAAATTATCTAGTGTTCTAGGATCCTCGTTAGTATTATGTAATCTTTTGTATTCTAGGTATAAACTATATAGTTTATTTTTGATTTCTTTTAATGATTTATTCTTTTCGTAAGATGTATCCATTGATTTATATAATTGTTAAATGCTTTATAGTAATGTTCATTAACTATTTTTCTTCGTTCTTGTATCTTTTATTTTCGTATACCTTATTAACATTTTTAATTTTACTGATATTCATATTTTTGGGGGTGATTAAATGGTAGTTGATTAAATGCTTTGCTATAATATTCTTTAGCTTTTTCTCTTAGTTTTTGTAAGTCTTCTATATTATTTTTAAGATATTCTAAATATTCTATATCTTTTGTTTTAAAATATTCAATTAAATTCGATTTTATAAGGTTTTCTGTTAATCTTATTTCTTCCCTTTCTTGTTTCCAATATTTTAGATATTCGTAGTTTATCACTTTATTCTCCTAAAGTAAATGTATAATAATCTATTCTATTTGTACTATATTTAATATATTATTTGAGGTTATTAATACTACTAACTATTTTTTCTTGTTCTCTTCTTGATGAATTTTTTAAACTATCTAAACTTTTATCTTTGTTTTTTTCTAAATCTTTCAAGGTTTCGTCTATCCATTTTAGTTTTTCTATTAGATTTTCCATTATTTCTCTAATTTGTTTTCTATAATTAATTTCTTTATGTAGGTCTTCTTGGTTTTCTCTAATTTTCTTAATATATTCTGACATTTTTAGTCTGTATAATATCCATCTGAATCTAAATAATATTGATGTTCATAATATATGCGTAAGTTTTCAATACTGTTTAATAATTCTTCCTCTTCATAATCTTGTAATTTTTCCCATATTATTTTCTTTATGTCTATAATTTCTATACCTCTAAGTATATATAAAACAAGTATTTTAATATCATCTGTCATTTAGGCTTGATTAAATGCTTTTTCATAATATTTACTAGTTGTTTTTTTTAATCTAAATAATTCTTGCATATTTTCACTAAGAAAATCTATATATTTTATATCTTTAGTTTCCATATATTTTTCTAAATTTTTTTTCATTTGTTTTTCTACTAATTGTATGTTTCTCATATCTTTTTCCCAAAATTATAGATATACGTGATTTATCATGGTTGGTGTGTACGTAAATATTTGTAAGAGTAGTTAGGTCTGTGTGGTATGTAATTTACTCTAGTCATATAATCTTTACCAAATATTTTTTCTAATATGATTTTTCTTATATCTGTTATTTCTATATCCTTAAGCACATACAAAATAAGTATTTTAAATTTATCTACCATTTCGTCAGATAAATAATTATTCATTTTTCATAAAATGCTATTTTCAAAATATTCCTTCCAATCATATACATAACAAAATATGATCATTTTAGATTACTATATACTAGATTATTCTTAAATAACATGTTCGTCAGTCACTATTAGCACGGTAATCCAGATACTTTTTCCTTAAACAGCGCCTTTACTCTGGCTACTCCCCACCACGGCTTCTTGCCTTATTGGTTTCACCTTTAGGATGTCATGGTTCTTAGGGATTTTTCTCCATTTCCACTTAGCTAATAAACTTCTTAACATACTATTCTTCGAATAACTCTACTATGAAGTAACTAACATGAACTTATTTTATCATATCATGATTGTTAGGAATTTATGAATTTAGCTATTCATAATTGTAAATGAATATACCTATTCTGGTAGGTTTGATAATTCTAAGTTTTGTTCCTCCATAGATTTTTCCATTGAAATATACCTCTTTTTAATAAATAAGTAAAATATTTGTTGTAGACAAGAGAGAGTTGTTTGCTTCAACGCATGAAGGCTTACTTTCATTCTGCCTCCGATGCCTTCTATTTATAATCTGAAACTTTACAAAAGTTTCTCTAATTTTACACGTTTCTTAAAACTTTACAAAAAGCCCTAACCTACTTTACTATATAAAAAATCATTCTAAAAAGACAAAAACTATTAATGCTTTAGACTAATAATAGTCAAACTATAAAATAGTTTCTAATAATTGACGTAAAGAAATATGTGAAAGTTTGTTACATGCCGCTTTCACAATTTAATATCTTGTTTTCCATTATTGCTCCGTTGTTATCTTATTTTTGTCGTTTCTGCTGCTTTTTTATCTTCTTTCCAGCTGGCATGCTTATCTTCTTGGTTTATTTTTTTCTTTTATCCTAGTTGTACGTCTGGGATAATATTATCTTCTCCATTACATCTCAAACATTGGTGGTCTGGATATTTGTGTCCAATTATCTTGCAATATCTTGTCAGTAATCCATCTGAAATAAATCCTTTCCTAATTGCTCTTGCAGTAGATTGTTTTTCTGGGTTAAGTAAAGTTATTATCCATTGCCTAACATCTTCCATATCTTTTGGTCGTAGTTCTTTTGAATTTGAATAAATTATCTGATGGTCTCTTGAATAATAGCTCCATATTCGGTTTCCATTGGTATAATTATTTGCTAGTTATTGAATAATTGTAGATAGTCCAATAAGTCATTTGTTTGCATAAAAATCAGGTATCTCAATTCTGGGTATCTCTGGCTGCTGCACAATATCTTCTAGTATAATCATATCTCTGGTTAATCCTATCATTACAACTTGTATAACTGGCTTTATCTCGTCGTATAATAACTCTGCTGGTGCAGTATAACATTTTATATAAAATAGATTTCCTTTGGTTATTCTTTTGTAGGTGTTGAATATTTTTTGTAATTCTTCCATAGCTGATAGTTCCTCTCCATCTTGGGTGTACATGGTATTTAAGAATCCATAATCAAAATAAGTTTTTATTAAGCTTGGGTTGGTTTTGAGTAGTGCAATTAGCTTATTGTGACCTTGCAATCTTTGGGTTACATAGTTTGTGTGGGGTTCTTTGATATCTACAGCTCTGGGGTTAAGGCTTAGAAAAGCTTATACTCTGTAGATATTTTCTATGTATTTTTGGGCTGTATAGTTATAAACTTTTTTTTATCTTGGTTTAGACTATCTCGATATGTGGTAATTTGTGGTGGTTTGTTCAAGAGATTTTTTTGTATTTTTGGTGTAAATGGTTTTTCAAATATCTTATCTAGGTTCATATTCTGGTATCTTTGTCCACTAATTCCTTTGCTTGTACCTACAATTGTAGATTGGTAAACATTACGGGTTTTACGGAGTATCCCAATGTCTCCTTCTAGCTCTAGAATTTTAATGTCTTCCGATCTACATAGCTCAACGCACTGCTGAGTTAGCTGATTTGTAGCTTTAGACTTCAGTTTAACTTCATTAATCTTTAGCTTTTGCTATTTCATTTCCCAAATTGTCCACTTTCATTGAAAGCGTAGTTAAGGTTTTGAATATTTTTTCTAAAGCATCATCTTCTATTATATCAATCTGTGTAGCTTTGTCTTGATATGTAATCTGCAATAACGTTTTTGTTAGTACTAATTACTTCAATTGTAAATGTAAAATTTAGTATATTTAATACTAGTGTCCGAATCTCTTTCGTTGTAACTGAATTTTGTATTTTCTTTGTTAGCCACCATCTAACCTGGTATTATCTGTTCTCACAATAAATTTGTTATATACAATATACGGTTCAAATGCTAATAAACATTTATATAATTAACATAATTCTTTTCTATTTACTTTCCATTTTATTTCTGTTTCATTAAACGTTCCTGAATAATATCTACAATGGTGTTCTAATTTTTCTGCTTCATATCTATATTTAAGTACTCCTCCATAACTATATTCACTAGCATCTGCTTCTACTATATATATAAATTTTCTATTTTCGTCTGAAAATTGTAATTTTAGTAATTCTTTACAAAGTATTTTTATTTTCTGAACTTGTTTTTTATCTTCTTTGTTTTAATTATATTCTACATCCTTTTTTGATTTATTCGTTAAAGGCTTTAAATTTTCTGCTAATTTTGGTATATATTCCCTTACTTGGTTTACTAATCCTAAAAATGATTGTAATTTCTTTTTTGTATCTAATTCTTCTTTCGAATTTATTATTTTTTGTACTATTTATTGTTGCATTTTTACTCCACTTTTATCTATTTGTATTCCTAAACACTCTATCTAGTTTTTCATAATTTCATCTTTCTTTTCACTTAAACTTATTCCTAATTTTTCTATTATATTTATAAATTGTTCTAATAATTTTAAATGTTCTTCTTTAGTTTTGTATATAATAGTATATCATCTATGTATACTATACAATTAGGTAATTGTTTAAAATAACTATCCATAAAATGTTAATATCTACCTGGTGCATTTTTATATCCAAATGGTAGTACATTCCATTCATAAAATCCTTGTGGTACCGTAAATGCGGTTAATTCCTTAGATTCTTCTTCTAACTTTAAATGGTAAAATTCTGATTTACAATCAAATTTACTAAAATAATTATATCTTTGTATTTGTCTTATTTTTAGTATCTTGTTTGGTATTGGGTAATTATAAGTCATAGTTTTTGCATTTAAATTTCTATAATCAATAATTATCCTACTTTTTCTCTTTTTTGTTCACTATGTTTATTTACTATAAATGCTGGGCTATTATGTTTACTATTACCTTTTTGTATATATTGTTTTTCTAATAATTCATCTATATGCATTTTAAATTCTTTTAAATCATCAAAATTATATGTTAATGGTTTCTGGGTTATTATACTATTTTTATCTATTAGTTCAATTTTGATAGTAGTTTTATGTTTTCCCCATCCTTTTAATGGATCTTCACTATATAATTGTTCTAATTTTTTCTTAATTATTTCTATCTTATTTACTGAGAATATAGTTATTTCTTTTTTATTTATCAAAAATACGACTAATTCTATTGTATCTTCAATATTTTTTTATATTTTTTAACTTTTGTGTAACTTTTTCACTTCCTTTTATCCAATCAGTTTTCTTTCTTATTTTATTAATAATTTTTTTTGCTCTTACTTTCTGTTTACATGGTGTTGTAAACCACTAATCTGTTCTAGTTATTATGTGTGGGTATAATTTGTCTAAAAACGACATTCCTAAAAGTATATCTTTTGATGTTAGTTCCTAATTATAGATTTCTTCTATTGTTAATATCTTATCCCATACTTATGTTTTTACATTCCTAGCTTTGTAAGTAATTAAGCTTCCTTCGTTATTAAATCCTTTAACTATTATTGATGGTTTTAATTTATCCCATTTACTTTCTGGTAAACAATTATATCTACATAAATTAGCTTCTGCTCCTATATCTATCATAGGTGTATAATATCTACTGCAATATCCTTCTACTACTATCTTTATTAATACATATATTTTCATATCATGTTAAAGCTCTTCTTAAGAATAATTTCTCTCTGTTATATGTTATAGATAATTGTGTATGCTCTATATTATATGATTTTACTTGTTCTAGCCATTTTATTCCTAATATTATGTCTGCCTTTTGCACTTCTTCCTTAATTTCAAATTCTATTTTCATGTTTTCTAACTCTTATTGTTATTTCTTTTTCTGCTATATTTTTAGCGTTTATTAAGCTTCTTGGTAGATTTGGGCATATAATATAATCAGATTTTATTTCCTCATTTTTTACTAGATATCTTGCTATATAATTTTCTTCTTGTCCTATATTTAAGAGTATTAAATATTCTTTTTCATTTATTGTTCCTGTTATGTAATATTAGTTTAAATTAGTTGTCGAACTTGTTTTATAACTTGTTCTTTTTGATGAACTTGATGATTCTGGTTTTTCATAAGCTATACTTTTTGTTGTAATTATTCTATCATTTATTATTTCTAAATTTTGTTCTATATCTATGTCTCTATAACTATAATCATTATTATCAATTGTTTTTACAAATTGTTCGAAAGAACTTTCTATTTGTATTTTATTAATTTTATTTTTTTCTGTTATTTTGTGTTTTGTAGTTAATACATATAGATTTTTACATCTTGCTGTAAATACTTTACTTCCTGGGGTTAGTTCTATTCCTAATATTTTCCAACATAATACTAATGATTTATCTATATTTTTATCTGTTATTGCTACTGAATAATTCGCACTTATTATAAATTTAAATTTTGGTATAATAAATTTCCTTTTATGGCAGTTATTATACTTTTTTCTATAGTCTTATAATTCTATCATCTGCTAAATATAATTCTATTGGTGTATCTATTTCTTCTCTAAAACATGCTTTTATTAATATCTCTGTACCTCCAAGGTGTACATATTTTATTGGGTCTCTACTTTTTATATCGTTTATTTATTTATTAATTATCCTTTTTGTTACTAGTGGTAAACTAACTTTACATTTTGCATATCTACAGTCTATTACATGTTCTTTTTGGCTTACTACGTAATATTCTTCTTTTTTCCTAGTAAATATATTTTTTATTGTTGGTATTTTAAATATTTTTTCTACACTTAATCTAACTCTTTTCCTTTTATTTCATCAAATATATTATTATCAAATATTATTTTTTGATCTGTTCCTTCGTCTTTTAAATATTCTTCTTTTGTTATTATTTTTATATCTTCTTCAGTTATTTGGTTCATTTGTATATCTTCTTCAGACATTTGATTCATCTAATTCACTATCTACTTCATTATATATTTCATTTTCCGAAATTTCATATATACTATCCTCACTTTCTAATTCATAATCTACATAATCTATCTGCATATATTCTGTATTTCCTATTTTTATTTCTGATATTTGTTTATTTTTTGGGGTTTTAGGTAATTTACAATCTCTAGCTAAATGTCCTAATTTTCCATAATTATAACAAGTACATTCTTTTATAGATTTCTTTTTCTTATATGGTCTTTTATGTTTATAATTTTTTTACATAATATCTTTTTCTTGGTTTCTTATATTTATATTTTGATTTCTTGTATTTATATTTCTTATGTCTTTTTCTTTTCTTATAATATCTTTCTTCGCATCCAAATTGAGGTGTTATTTTATTGTTGCAACATGCTAAATTTCTTATTAATGTTTTTTCCATTTTTATTTCTTCTCTATATTTTTCACATAGGTTTCTATACCATTGTTGTAAGAATTTTATTCTTGCTCCTAGAGTATCTACTATTTTTGCTTCATCCCAACTTTCTATTATTTTTGAACTAAATGGTTCAAGTAATTTACTAAAATATAATTTTCTTATTTCTTTACTTTCTTCTGTATTATATGTTCCTTTATAATAATATTCTTTAAATGCGCAAGTATATTCATCTATGTAACACATATTACATATTGCTAATTTTAACATTAAATTCCTATTTGTATCTTTCTCTTCATTTTGTTCTTCTTCTGTTGTTGTCATGCTACTAAATTCATCTTTTAGAACTATTTCATATTTTTTTAATAGTTCTATAGGTGTTAATTTAGTTGTAGTTGATGATGTTTCTTTTGTAGGTTTGTCAGTTCTTAATACCCTTTTACTATTTTCAGTTAGATTTGAAAACCATAATTTCACTGTTCCTATTAGTGTTCTTTCTATATATTCTGGTGCATCTGTTATATTTATATTATTATCTAATAGTTGTTTTTTCATATATCCTATCCATAATTGTATTGTTTTTTCTGTATTTATTACACAATCTAAATCTAAAAAGTTATAATTTTTATTAACTATTTGTTTTGGTGTCCATTTGTCATATTCATTCTTTAGATTATATCTTTTAAACTTATTCTTATAATATGTAGGTTTTCTTATTTCTGATGTTCTAGATATTATATTTTCATCTTCTTTTTTATCAAGATTGTTTATTTCCGTGCTTATATTTTCTAAGTTTTGTTTATTAATTACTTCTTGTTTTTCATTGATTTCTAAATTTTTTGTATTTGTTAAGATTTCTGTATGTGTTTCACTATCTTCTGAATCATAATTATTTGTTTCTTCAACATCTATTGTATTTATTTCTATTTTTTCTTTAAATTGATTTATCTCATTTAATAATTTTTGTTCTTTATCTTTTTTCTTCTTTTTCTTTCTGTCTTTTTTCATACAAATCTTTTAGAATCTGTAGTTTTTTTCTAATTCAGCAATCCTACTATTCTTAATTCTTTTATTTTTCGTATTTCTTCTGTAGTTTGTTGTTTTATTTTTTCTATTTCCTTTTTTCTATCTATTTCTTCGTTTTCTTTTTCTATTCTCACCATAACTATCAATGTATCTTCTAATTTTAATTCTTCTTTTTCTAATATTAAATATAAATGTTCATCTATTTTCTTATACCTTTTTCCTAGATTAGAAAATACTATTTTTATTTTTAATCCTTCAGGATTTTCATATATTTTTTCATCTATTATAAATTCTTCTTTGTTCATTTTTATTTAATTGTTAATAAATCATGTTGGTAGGTATATTCTAGACTATCTATTATTGATTCTAAATTTGATATTTCTTCTTTTTGTGCATTTATTGAGTTTTTACTTACTCTGACAATTATATTATACTGTAGTCTATCAATCTTTATTTGTAATCCTTTACATTTTTCAGATATTATTTGTTTTAATTCTTTATATTTTGTAATTTTTGTATGTTATTCATCTAAATAATATTTTTGGAGGATATCTCAATCTAGTTTTATCAAATAAATCATAATTAATAATTTAATCAAATAAATCCAAATATATATTACTTCTAATAAGTATTTATTATCTAGTAAAGTTACCGTGCCTAATCCTGTAACGCCCTGATTTTCTGAACCAAAATACTACACGGTGCTCATGACCCCAAAGGACCACAAGCTAACTCATGACTGATATTTGTACCTGTAAACTGTATAATATCTCATAAAATATGTGGAAACATGAACTGTAAGGCCATAAGGTTCAATACTGATACATATTTGAAAAACATGGTATAACAATATAAAAAAGAAACATAAATACTGAAGTTCTAAACATCTAATCTGACATCTAGTCCGAAAGCCTCTAACTGAACTGAATAAAGAGTTGAATGAACATGTCTCCAACTAACTCCATGAACTATAAAACTAATCTGAAATACTGTAATAAAGTAATAATAATATTGTCCTCGAATAAAGAGGAGAACTGACTGCTGAAATCTGTAATGCTACTGCTACTTTGAAACTCGTGCCTCTGTACCTATGACATCAAATAAAACACCATAGCGCGAATGCATCAGTACGACTGAATGTACTAAGTATACGAGTGAGGTAGGCTAAATACAAAGGATTTTATATACATGAACAATGCTAACTGATATGGATGTGAGAATACATACATACATATGTAATTGCAACTAAACTCGTGGTAATACTGACTACTGAGTCTGAATACTGACAACATGAGCTTACTAATGCTTAGATACTGAATGACTGAGTTTACTGATATTGATATTGTAATTCACTAATAAGTGAGGAGCTGATATTGTATTACTGAATACTGGGAGACTGATACTATATTACTGATAAAGGGATGATAAATTTTGATAGTTCTGATTATAAAGAACTGATTTGATTGACCGTATCTAATAGTACTGAAATTGAGCTTGTGATAACATGACTACTAAGTATGAATACTGATGATATATATTTACTGATAACATATCATGAATAATAACTAAATTCTGATAACTGATATATCTGATGACATGAGTTCTGATAATTGATAGCATGAATGACTATATCTGACAGTCCTAAATCTAATGGAAATAGCTAAATTCCATACTATACTTGACAGTCCAGATATCCTGAAGAACTATCTGAGTTCTTTTATTGAGACTGATACTAAAACTGTGGGAAGTAGTTATCTAACCGACATGTCCCAAATACGCTATAATAGCTAAGCTGGGGTCCAATCTCTGCCCTGATTGGAAGGGTGTCAATACTACGTCACTGGTAAGGACAAGCTGTGAGTGACCCTCATCTGGCAGGTACTCAATGAGAACGGTGGGAACCCTAAACTAACAGGTTAAACCACCTCATCAACCCTAATCTGATAGGTTAAGATGTCTTAACCTATGCTGGCTACATAGTTCTGGAATGCAAGGACTGCTTCTAAGAAGCACACCCTCTACTGGCAAGTAAGTTCCCATCCTTGGGTTCGCTCGGTGCTGAATCCTACTCCCAAATGAATGACACTAAACTGATTATACTGAACTGATTTCCTAGTTCAGACTAGAATTAACTAAACTGTTATTGATTGTTCTGTTTAACTGAACTGAACATGGACTGAGTTTATTGAGTTTCGATGACTAGCGGAACACTACTGAATTCTGTTAACTGACTAAATACGACTGAGTTCTGTTAGCTGACTAAGTGTACTGATGTCTGAACTGAATACTGAACTAAATTATACTGATACTGAGATTTACTAAATTCCATAGACTGATGGAATATTACTGAAATTACGTAGATTACTGAGTACTGAGTAAAACTGAACTGATACTGCCTTTACATGAGTTTTCCTGAGTCATGAGACTGACTGAACTCTGCTGAACATGGCTTGACTGGGAGTATCATGAAAACATGACATGGCTCTAGGCACACAGCTATCTTTTTTGGGTAAGAATACCCCCAGGACTCGATAGGAGGAAACTGACACACATGACATGACTTGATCACAAGATTTGAGTCCACAATTCATAATATCATAAGCAGGGGATAGTATAATTCATGTATTTATTCAACATTTCAAACATGGATATATTTTTGTGTACATAATTTATATCGCTATTATCATACATGTTTTATACCACAACAATAACAACACATAATTTGCATGGAAATTCATATTGGAGTGTATGGCTAACATGAACTTGTTATTTAGATATCATGAAATCATGTAAATATGAAGTTCTAACATACTAGGTATTTTATCGAACACCTTGCATGCATTCTTTAAGGAATAGGTGGATTTCATACTTGCATTCTATCAATCCATCTAAAGATCATGTTTTTCAACTAACAACATAACTTTCATGAGATATACAGTCACGATACTATTATATAGCAAAACAAACAACCATCAATATGGGTATGATCATATCACCATAACCAACCAAGCTTTTATATTTTAAAGATTAATTCTTGAACTCCACGGATGCAAGGAATCCGTGGATGAACACTACGCATACCTTGGAAGGGAGGTTTTTGATGATTGACGGAGGAATTTCCTTGAAATTTGATCTTCAAGCTTGATTGTGCAACCCTAGTTATTTTTATCCTATGGTGCTCTTGGATAATGAACATTGAGATTTTAATAGGGTTGTAAGATGTTTAGAAGCTATAAATTTCGTGAGGTTAAGTTTAGGGACATGTAAGGAGTGTTAAAAGACTTAACTACCCTCAAAATAACTCAAAAACTAAGTGTTTTCATGGCTGAAATCATACATAGGTGTTGCATATGATATCGCCTATATTTACATAGGTGCTGCATATGATATCGCCTATATTTACATAGGAGCCGCATATGATATCTCCTATATTTACATAGGCACCGCATATGATATCGCCTATGCTTTCCAGTGGCCATGTGCGATTGGTTAGGCGACCATTCTACTTTGAAAGGCCATAACTCCTTGCTCGGGTGTCGGATTTTGATGAAATTGGTATTGTTGTAAAGCTAATTCGATTCTCTACAATTTAGTGGGTCTAAATATGCCAAAATGTAACATATAAATCACGTTATTATTGATCAAAGATGACCCTTGCAAAATCGAACACTAAGACTTGATGGATTCAAAAACTCTTAGCTTGCATCACTCTAAGAGACTCATATGAGCATGCTTAAGACATCACAAGCTATCCTATCGCTAGGATATTTATTGTAAGTCATGCACTAAAATATTACTCAAAGGATAGGAGGTTTCATACGTAGGAAAACTTATTTACTTCCTAGCTTAGAAACATGCGGGGTATTATAATATCTCCTCCTTGGGAACATTCGTCCTCGAATGGAACTGACTGAGAGGGGAAAAGACCAACTGAACATGAAATGAACATGAACAAATAGAATATGATCTCATGACTGACATGACTGATGAACTAAATATATCATACTGAACATGCATATCTGATGCATGTATAACTAATTTGTGAATGTAGGACTTAGTATTCTGGTGAGCTGAGTTTCTCAAACAGGAATGCATATATGATTCTTAAATGATAAGGCAGATCCATGCATATCTGATGCATGATTATATGACTAACATGATAGGTGAATGCATGACTGAAAGTACTGATGAGTTGATCACGCATATCTGATGCGTGAATTCATGACTAAACTTACTCATGAACATGCAATGGTAAAGGTACCAAGTTTGAACTAAAAATTGAGCATGGAACTGAATACCAATTTTGGTACTAAAATATGAACATGAGAACGAGTAAGTTTAAGGAAAACTGTTACCTTGAACTGAAAATACTGATAAGTTTGAGATTAATTACTCTATATGCCTGATCAAAAACATGAGAACATAACTGAGTCTGGGACGTGGTAGATATACTAAATATCATGATCTGAACTGAATCTTGAAAATATGGCATACGACTGAAGTTGGAGTTTGAGGGTTAATTTATGAGTACCCTTTCTCCAAACTGGAGTCATAAAAAAAAAAAGAGCAGCATGTTTATGTCATGAAAGTTTGGGGGTATGATGTATCGCTCCCTTGGGACACTATGTCCCTCAAAGAATACTGACTTGGATGAGATACTGAGGGGAATTGAGGCGATGCGCAAGACACCTAGGAACTGATATATGAACTGAGCTGAACACGAGTGCATAAATATACTAACTTATCTAATTAACTGAATAACTGATAGCTGAATACTGGATCTGTAAAGCTAAACTATACTTAGTCTGAATAGTTGGGCTAAGATTTTTGAGTTTTATGTATAGGAGATATGGACTAACTAAGTAGAATGAGGTATCTGAGCATGGATTCATGAAGTCTATATTATTTGTGAATGCGAGACCAAGCGTATGACATGGCTCTGAGGTATTCTATAAACTGGGGTACTGAAACACTAATAATTAAGTACTGAAAACCTGAATTCTATGGCCAAGCATGTTTGGAACTGAAATGAGTTTCAAATCTGGTTACTGAACTGAATATGACATTATAACTAAGTCTATAGCTAGTACAAAAGTACTGAATTCTGAGGCTAAGTAACTGGTAACTAAAGCCATGGTTCTGTAGGACTATCTGAGTCCTTTACTAAATATTGATTTCTGAACTATCGTTGTAACTGAGTTTTAGACTGATACTAAAGTACTTAATTCAAGGACTGAACACTGATCACTGAGTGCTGGATACTGAAACTATAATTGAGTTGGCAACTAAGTTTTTGATGGCTACATGCTGGGGACTGACATAAGTCAAGGATCTAAATTTATACTTACACTTTGTACTTTCCTAACTTCTAAGTACAACCCCTTGCTAGACGTTTACTTGTACATTTATCATGATATTCAAGCCTATCTTCATAGCTAAACCCTCGTGCAAAGTAAGCATGCAACAATCTTCTCTTATCTAAACAACTGCTCATTGCTACACTGTTCCCTAAAGAGAGCTAACTGGAGGAGTAAATCAGGAGGACCTGAAACATGAATAGATACAAACTAAACTTGACACATAGCTGAAACTTGAGGAATAAAATATCAATAGTTTGGATTTACCAATAAGGTCTGAATGGAAGATATACATGACGTAGTCTAAATATGTCTGATCTATAGGGGCATAGCATGAGTCATGGAAGCTAAGTATACTGGAAAGCATGATATGCGTACATGATTCATGAGCTGCATGACCTGAGTCTAGAGTTTCTGTACTCGTGGGACATGATTCGTAATACTGAGGGAGATGGAACTAAACCCCTTATACTGGGAACTGAAGGTGCATATAATCCCATGGAAAGTGTGTGAAATAGATTGTGCTCATGGAACATGACTCGTACTGCGGAGTAAACTGGGACCCCTTATACTGGGAATAAAAATTATACATGATTTATGGGAAAAAGAAATACATAAGTCTGGTTCGTGACCATAGAGTTGACATGCAACTCCTGAGTGGATTTTTTTTATGACAGCTGAGGTGCAAAACTCTGCACTAAGATAAGGATGGATCAAGAATTATCTTCCCTTACTGCTTTCTATACATACTGGCTCTACTACTAGAGTCTGAGGGACTGACTTGGTTACTTGATCTATTATTACATACCTACATTCTGTTCAACACCTTCTTGTCTTACTAAACACATCATCTGATTCTGTTTCCTCATATACTGCTAATATCATATTTACACCTTCATGATTAATTTCAAGTCAATAAACTTAAATTTTTGCTCGCCTGCTAACACTGTTCAAACCTACTAATTCATGTTGGTATAACTATCCCCATGAATATATAATCTAATCAAACTAGATAATACTATCCCAACTCATCTACTGCTAAACTCTTGGGTCCATGCTTAAAATTCTAGGTCTATACTGTCATAGGATTCTGAGAAGGGATCTAACGACATATCAAAATTTAGATTTGAGTTTACAAAAGAGTTCTCATGATCATAAATAAAATTTGTACAACTTTGGAATATGACTAAACTGAGGGGATATTGTCTGAGCATGTGGCAAATCCCATAACTGTCTACAGGGACTGCATGAGAAAGCCCTATCTTTAGGACTTAAGCTTCACTATTTCTGTTACCTTGAAAATAAGGTAAGGTTGACATGAGGGGATCCTAATGTGAATCTACATGAGTTCCTTAGTCTAAAATTGCTATAGCACGATCATGAGACATGAAAGAAGGGAAACTATTATTAAAACATCTCATAGCCTCCTGCACATAAGTATGGTGCATAACACGCCCATTTACAAGACTCTATTTGATGCAGCTTTCAAACTTTCTAGGATACTGTTGAAACTTAGGCTCTGATACCAAGTATGTAACACCCTAATTTTCTGAACCAAAATGCTACACGGTGCTCATGACCCCGAAGGACCACAAGCTAACCCATGATTGATATCTATACCTGTAAACTGTATAATATCTCATAAAATATGTGAAAACATGAACTGTAAGGCCATAAGGTTCAATACTGATACATATCAGAAAAACATGGTATAACAATACCAAAAAAAAACATAAATACTAAAGTTCTAAACATCTAATCTGACATTTAGTCTAAAAGCCTCTAACTAAACTGAATAAAGAGTTGAAGGAACATGTCTCCAACTAACTCCATGAACTGAAAACTAATCTAAAATATTGTAATAAAATAATAATAATATTACCCTCGATTGAAGAGGAGCACTGACTGCTAAAATCTGTAATGCTACTGCTGCTTTAAAACTCGTGCCTCTGTACCTATGGCATCAAATAAAACACCATAGCACAAATGCATCAGTACGACTGAATGTACTGAGTATATGAGTGAGGTAGGCTAAATACAAAGGGTTTCATATACATGAACAATGCTGACTGATATGAACATGAGAATACATACATATATATATAACTGCAACTAAACTCGTGGTGATATTGAATACTGACTCTGAATACTGACAACATAAGCTTACTGATGCTAAGATACTGAATGACTGAGTTTACTAATATTGATATGTAATTCACTAATAAGTGAGGAACTGATATTGTATTACTGAATACTAGGAGATTGATACTATATTACTGATAAAGGAATGATTGTTTCTTATAGTTCTGATTATGAAGAACTGATTTGATTGACTGTATATAACAGTCCTAAAATTGAGCTCATGATAACATGACTACTGAGTATGAATACTGATGATATTTATGTACTAATAACATATCATAAATGATAACTGAATTCTAATAACTGATATATCTGATAACATGAGTTCTGATAACTGATAGCATGAATGACTGTATCTGACAGTCTTAAATCTGATGGAACTAGCTGAGTTTCGTACTGTATTTGACAGTCCTGATATCCTGAAGAACTATCTGAGTTCTTTAACTGAGACTGATATTGAAACTGTGGAAAGTAGTTATCTAACCGACATGCCCCAAATATGCTATAATAGCTAAGCTGGGGTCCAATCTCTACCCTGATTGGAAGGGTGTCAATACTGCACCACTGGTAAGGACAAGTTGTGAGTGACCCTCATCTGGTAGGTACTCAATGAGAATAGTGGGAACCCTAAACTGACAGGTTAAACCACCTCATCAACCCTAATCTGACAGGTTAAGATATCTCAGCCTACGTTGGCTACATAGTTCTGGAACGCAAGGACTGCTTCTTAGAATCACACCCTCTACTGGTAAGCAAGTTCCCATCCTTAGGTTCACTCGGTGCTGAATCCTACTCCCAATTAAATGACACTGAACTAATTATATTGAACTAATTTCCTAGTTCGTACTAGAATTAACTGAACTGTTACTGATTGTTCTGTTTTAACTAAACTAAACATGGACTGAGTTTATTGAGTTTCGATGACTAACGGAATACTACTGAATTTTGTTAACTGACTAAATGTGACTGAGTTCTGTTAGTTGACTGAGTTTACTGATGTCTAAAATGAATACTGAACTAAATTGTACTGATACTGAGATTTACTAAATTCCATAGACTCATGGAATATTACTGAAATTACATAGATTACTGAGTACTGAGTAAAACTAAATTGATACTGCCTTTACATGAGTTTTCCTGAGTCATGAGACTGACTGAACTCTGCTGAACATGGATTGACTGAGAGTATCGTGAAAACATGACATGACTCTAGGCACACAGCTATATTTTTTGGGTAAGAATACCCCCAGGACTCGATAGGAGGAAACTGACACACATGACATGACTTGATCATAAGATTTGAGTCCACAATTCACAATATCATAAGTAGGGGATAGTATACTTCATGTATTTATTCAACATTTCAAACATGATAGGAAAAGCATGGATATACTTTTGTGTACATAATTTATATCTCCATTATAATACATGCTTTATACCACAACAATAACAACACATAATTTGCATGGAAATTCATATTGGAGTGTATGGCTAACATGAACTTGTTATTTAGATATTATGAAATCATGTAAATATGAAGTTCTAACATACTAGGCATTTTATCGAACACCTTGCATGCATTCTTTAAGGCATAGGTGGATTTCATACTTGCATTCTATCAATCCATCTAAAGATCATGTTTTTTAACTAACAACATAACTTTCATGAGATATACAGTCATGATACTATTATATAGAAAAACAAACAAGCATCAACATGGGTATGATCATATCACCACAACCAACCAATCTTTTGTATTTTAAAGATTGATTCTTGAACACCACGGACGAAAGGAATCCGTGGATGAACACTACGCATACCTTGGAAGGGAGGTTCTTGATGATTGACGGAGGAATTTCCTTGAAATTTTATCTTCAAGCTTGATTGTGCAACCCTAGTTGTTTTTCTCCGATAATGATCTTGGATAATGAACTTTGAGATGTTAATAGGGTTGTAATGTGTTTAAAAGCTATAAATTTCATGAGTTTAAGTTTAGGGACATGTAAGGAGTGTTAAAAGACTTAACTACCCTAAAAATAACTCAAAAAAGAAGTGTTTTCGTGGCTGAAATCATACATAGGCGCCGCATATGATATCGCCTATATTTACATAGGCGCCGCATATGATATCGCCTATATTTACATAGGCTACGCATATGATATTGCCTATATTTACATAGGTGCCGCAAGTGTCCATGTGCAATTGGTTAGGCGACGCATTCTACTTTGAAAGGTCATAACTCTTTGCTCGGGTGTCGGATTTTGAAGAAATTGGTATCGTTGGAAAGCTAATTCGGTTCTCTACAATTTGATGGGTCTAAATATGACAAAATGTCACATATCAATCATGTTATTATTGTTCAAAGATGACCCTTGCAAAATCGAACACTAAGACTTGATGGATTTAAAAACTCTTAGCTTGCATCACTCTAAGCGAATCATATGAGCATGCTTAAGACATCGCAAGCTATCCTATTAGAAAAATGTGCGGTATTACAAATCCGCACCCCCCCTACAATTTGTATCAGAGCCTATGTTATTTAAAGTTAGGGAAGTAATATATATTTGGATTTATTTGATTAATTTATTAATTATGATTTATTTGATAAAACTAGATTTAGATATTGCCCAAAAATATTATTTAGATGAATAACGTACAAAAATTACCAAAATATAAAGAATTAAAAAAAATATATCTGAAAAACGTAAAGAATTAAAAATAAGGATAGATAGACTGCAGTATAAGAAAATTGTCAGAATTAGTAAAAACTCAATAAATGCACAAAAAGAAGAAATATCAAATTTAGAATCAACAATAGATAGTCTAGAATATACATATCAACATGGTTTATTAACAATTAAATAAAAATGAACAAAGATGAATTTATAATAGATGAAAAAATATATGAAAACCATGAAAGATTAAAAATAAAAATAGTATTTTCTAATCTAGGAAGAAGGTATAAGAAAATAGGTGAACATTTATATTTAATGTTAGAAAAAGAAGAATTAAAATTAGAAGATAAATTGACAGCTATGGTGAGAATAGAAAAAAAATGAAGAAATAGATAGAAAAAAATACAAAAAATAAAACAACAAACTACAGAAGAAATATGAAAAATAGAAGAAACTAAAAATAGTAGGATTGCTGAATCAGAAAAAGAACTACAAATGCTAAAAGATTTGTATAAAAAAAGATAGAAAGAAAAAGAAGAAAAAGATAAAGATAAAAAATTATTAAATGAGATAAATCAATTTAAAGAAAAAAATTAGAAATAAACAATAAAGAAATACAAACCAAGGAATTAGAAATTAATACAATAGATGTTGAAGAAAAAGATAATTATGATTCGGAAGATAGTGAAATATATACAGAAATCTTAACAAATACAAAAAATTTAGAAATCAATGAAAAACAAGAAGTAATTAATGAAGAAAACTTAGAAAATATAAACACGGAAATAAACACTCTTGATAAAAAAGAAGATGAAAATATAATACCTAGAACATCAAAAATAAGGAAACCTACATATTATAAGAATAAGTTTAAAAGATATAATCTAAAGAATGAATATGACAAATGGACACCAAAACAAATAGTTAATAAAAAATTATAATATTTTAGACTTAGATTGTGTAATAAATACAGAAAAAACAATACAATTATGCATAGGATATATGACAAAACAATTATTAGATAATAATATAACTATAACAGATGCACCAGAATATATAGAAAGAACACTAATAGGAACAGTGAAATTATGGTTTTCAAATCTAACTGAAAATAATAAAAGGGTATTAAGAACTGACAAACCTACAGAAGAAACATCATCAACAACTACAACTAAATTAACACCTATAGAATTATTAAAAAAATATGAAATAGCTATAAAAGACGAATTTAGCAGCATGACAACAACAGAAGAAGAACAAAATGAAGAGAAAGATACAAATAGGAATTTAATGTTAATATTAGCAATATCTAATATGTGTTACATAGATGAATATACTTGCGCATTTAAAGAATATTATTATAAAGGAACATATAATAGAGAAGAAAGTAAATAAATAAGAAAATTATATTTTAGTAAATTACCTGAACCATTTAGTTCAAAAATAATAAAAATTTGGGATGAAGCAAAAATAGTAGATACTCTAGGAACAAGAATAAAATTTTTACAACAATGGTATAGAAACCTACGTGAAAAATATAGAGAAGAAGTAAAAATGGAAAAAACATTAATAAGAAACTTAGTATGTTGCAAAGATAAAATAGCACCTCAATTTGGATGCGAAGAAAGATATTATAAGAAAGAAAAGGACATAAGAAATATAAGAAAGACAAAAAATTAAAATATAAATATAAGAAACCATGAAAAAGATATTATGTAAAAAATTATAAACATAAAAGACCATACAAGAAAAAGAAATCTATAAAAGAATGTACTTGTTATAATTGCGGAAAATTAAGACATTTAGCAAGAGATTGTAAATTACCTAAAACCCCAAAAAATAAACAAATATCAGAAATAAAAATAGAAAATGCAGAATATATGCAGATAGATTATGTAGATTACGAATGAGAAAGTGAAGATAGTATATATGAAATTTCAGAGAATGAAACAGATAATGAAATAGATAGTGAATTAGATGAATTAAATGACTGAAGAAGATATAAGAATAAACCAAATAACTAAATAAAATATAAAAATAATAACAAAGGAAGAATATTTAAATGAAGAAGGAACAGATCAAAAAATAATATTTGATAAAAATATATTTGATGAAATAAAAGGAAAAGAGTTAGACTTAAGTGTAGAAAAAATATTTAAAATATCAACAATAAAATTATATTTACTGGGAAAAAAGAAGAATATTACGTAGTAAGTCAAAAAGAACATGTAATAGACTGTAGATATGCAAAAGGTAAAGCTAGTATACCACTAGTAACAAAAAGGATAATTAATAAAGAAATAAACAATATAAAAAGCAGAGACCCAATAAAATATGTACACCTTGGAGGTACAGAGATATTAATAAAAGCATGTTTTAGAGAAATAATAGATACACCAATAGAACTATATTTAGCAGATGATAGGATTATAAGACCTGTAGAAAAAAATATAATAACTGCAATAAAAGGAAATTTAATATTCCAAAAATTTAAATTTATAATAAGTACAAATTATTCAGTAGCAATAACAGATAAAAATATAGATAAATCATTAGTATTATATTGGAAAATATCAGGAATAAAACTAACCCCAGGAAGTCAAATATTTACAGCAAGATGTAAAAATCTATATGAATTAACTACAAAACACAAAATAATAGGAAAAAATAAAATTAATAAAATACAAGTAGAAAGTCCTTTCGAACAATTTATAAAAATAATTGATAATAATGATTATAGTTATAGAGACATAGATATAGAAGAAAATTTAAAAATAATAAATGATAGAATAAGTACAACAAAAAGAATAGCTTATGAAAAATCAAAATCATCAAGTTCATCAAAAAAACAAGTTATAAAACAAGTTCAACAACTAATTTAAACCAATATTACATAACAGCAACAATAAATGAAAAAGAATCTTTAATACTCTTAAATACAGGACAAGAAGAAAATTATATAGCAAGTTTTCTAGTAAAAATGAGGAAATAAAATCTGATAATAATATATGCCTAGATATACCAAGAAGCTTAATAAACGCTAAAAATATAGTAGAAAAAAAATAACAATAGGAGTTAGAAAAATGAAATTAGAATTTGAAATAAAGGAAGAAATGCAAAAAGCAAACATAATATTAGGAATAAAATGGCTAGAACAACTAAAACCATATAATATAGAGCATACACAATTATCTATAACATATAATAGAGAGAAATTATTCTTAAAAAGAGCTTTAACATGATATGAAAATATATGTATTAATGAAGAAAGTAGTAGAAGGATATTACAGTAGATATTATACGCCTATGATAGATACAGGAGCAGAAGCTAATTTATGTAGATATAATTGTTTACCAAAAAGTAAATGAGATAAATTAAAAACACCAATAATAGTTAAAGGATTTAATAACGAAGGAAGCTTAATTACTTACAAAGCTAGGAATGTTAAAATACAAGTAAGGGATAAGATATTAACAATAGAAGAAATCTATAATTACGAACTAACATCAAAAGATATACTTTTAGGATGCTGTTTTTAGATAAATTATACCCACATATAATAACTAGAACAGATTGGTGGTTTACAACACCATGTAAATAGAAAGTAAGAGCAAAAAGAATTATTAATAAAATAAGAAAGAAAACTGATTGGATAAAAGAAAGTGAAAATATTACACAAAAGTTAGAAAATATAAAAAATACTAAAGATACAATAGAATTAGTCGTATTTTCGATAAATAAAAAAGAAATAACTATATTCTCAGTAAATAAGATAGAAATAATTAAGAAAAAATTAGAACAATTATATAGTGAAGATCCATTAAAAGTATGGGAAAAACATAAAACTATTAACAAAATTGAACTAATAGATAAAAATAGTATAATAACCCAGAAATCATTAACATATAATTTTGATGATTTAAAAAATTTAAAATGCATATAGATTAATTATTAGAAAAAACAATATATACAAAAAAGTAATAGTAAACATAATAGCCCAACATTTATAGTAAATAAACATAGTGAACAAAAAAGAGGAAAACGCAGGGTGGTTATTGATTATAGAAATTTAAATGCAAAAACTATGACTTATAATTACCCAATACCAAACAAGATACTAAAAATAAGACAAATACAAGGATATAGTTATTTTAGTAAATTAGATTGTTAATCAGGATTTTATCATTTAAAATTAGAAGAAGAATCTAAGGAATTAACCGCATTTACGGTACCACAAGGATTTTATGAATGGAATGTACTACCATTTGGATATAAAAATGCACCAGGTAGATATCAACATTTTATGGATAATTATTTTAAACAATTACCTAATTGTATAGTATAAATAGATGATATACTATTATATACAACAACTAAAGAAGAACATTTAAAATTATTAGAACAATTTACAAATATAATGGAAAAATCGGAAATAAGTTTAAGTTAAAAGAAGGCTGAAGTTATGAAAAACCAGATAGAGTTTTTAGGAATACAAATAGATAAAAGTGGAGTAAAAATGCAACAACATATAGTACAAAAAATAATAAATTTGAAAGAAGAATTAGATACAAAAAAAAATTACAATCATTTTTAGGATTAGTAAACCATCTAATGGAATATATACCAAAATTAGCAGAAAATCTAAAGCCTTTACAGAAAAAATTAAAAAAGGATGTAGAATATAATTACAACGAAGAAGATAAAAAACAAGTTCAGAAAATAAAAATACTTTGTAAAGAATTACCAAAATTATAATTTCCAGACGAAAATAGAAAATTTATATATGTAGTAGAAGCAGATGCTAATGAATATAGTTATAGAGGAGTACTTAAATATAGATATGAAGCAGAAAAATTAGAACACCGTTGTAGATATTATTCAGGAACATTTAATAAAACAAAAATAAAATGGGAAATAAATAGAAAAGAATTATGTTCATTATATAAATGTTTATTAGCATTTGAACTGTATATTGTATATAACAAATTTATTGTGAGAACAGATAATACCCAGATCCGATGTTGGCTAACAAAGAAAATACAAAATTCAGTTACAACGAAAGAGATTCGGAGACTAGTATTGAATATACTAAATTTTACATTTCCAATTGAAGTAATTAGTACTAACAAAAACGTTATTGCAGATTACATATCAAGACAAAGCTACACAGACTGATATAATAGAAGATGATGCTTTAGAAAAAATATTCAAAACCCTAACTACGCTTTCAATGAAAGTGGACAGTATGGGAAATGAAATAGAAAAGCTAAAGACTAATGAAGTTAAATTGAAGTCTGAAGCTACAAATCAGCTAACTCAGCAGTGCATAGAGCTATGTCGATCGGAAGACATAAAAATTCCAAAGCTAGAAAGAGATTTTGGGATACTCCGTAAAACCCATTACGTTTACCAATCTACAATTGCAGGTACAAGCAAAGGAGTTAGTGGACAAAGATACCAGAATATGAACCTAAATAAGATATTTGAAAAACCATTAAGACCTCTTGAACATACCCCCACAAATTACCACATATCGAGATAGTCTGAACCAAGATAAAAAAGTTTATAACTATACAACCTAAAAATACATAGAAAATATCTACAGAGTACAAACTTTTCTAAACCTTAACCCTAGAGCTGCAGATACCAAAGAACCCAACACAAACTATATAACCCAAAGATTGCAAGGTCACAACAAGCTAATTGCACTACCCAAAACCAACCCAAGCTTAATAAAAACTTGTTTTGATTATGGATTGTTAAATACCATATATACCCGATAGAGAGGAACTATCAGATATGGAAGAATTATAAAAAATATTCAACACCTACAAAAGAATAACCAAAGGAAATTTATTTTATATAAAATGTTATACTGCACCAGCAGAGATATTATACGATGAGATAAAACCAGTTATACAAGTTGTACAGATAGGATTGACCAGAGATATGATTATACAAGAAGATATTGTGTAGCAAACAGAGATACCCAGAATTGAGATACTTGATTTTTATGCAAACAAACGACTTATTGGATTAGCTACAATTATTCAAGAACTAGAAAATAATTATACCAATGGAAACCGAATAGGGAGCTATTATTCAAGAGACCATCAGATAATTTATTCAAATTCAAAAGAACTATGACCAGCAGATATGAAAGATGTTAGGAAATGGATAATAACTTTACTTAACCCAGAAAAATAATCTACTACAAGAGCAATTAAGAAAGGATTTATTTCAGACGGATTACTGACAAGATATTGCAAGATAATTGGACATAAATATTCAGACAACCAATGTTCGAGATGTAATAGAGAAGATAATATTGTCCCAGACACACATCTTGAATAAAAGAAAAAAAATCAACCAAGAAGATAAGCATGCCAGCTGGAAAGAAGATAAAAAAGCAGCAAAAATGACAAAAAAAAAGATAACAACGGAGCAATAATGGAAGACAAGCTATTAAATTGTGAAAGCGACATGTAACAAACTTTCACAATTTTCTTTACGTAAATTATTAGAAACTATTGTATAGTTTGACCATTATTAGTCTAAAGCATTAAAAGTTTTTGTCTTTTTAGAAAGACTTTTTGTATAGTAAAGTAGGTTAGGACTTTTTGTAAAGTTTTAAGAAACGTGTAAAATTAGAGAAACTTTTGTAAAGTTTCAGATTATAAATAGAAGGCATCGGAGGCAGAATGAAAGTAAGCCTTCATACGTTGAAGCAAAAAACTCTCTCTTGTCTACAACAAATATTTTTCTTATTTATTAAAAACAGGTATATTTCAATAGAAAAATCTATGAAGGAATAAAACTTAGAATTATCAAACCTACCAGAACATGTATATTCAATTAGTAGAAAAACAAATGAAAAAAAATTTAGAAAAATATATGGAAAATTAAGATATAAAATATATAGAATTTCTTAATGAAAATATGCAAGATTTATTTAGATTAAAACAAACAACTAGTAAATATTATGAAAAAGCGTTTAATCAAGCCTAAATGATAGATAATATTAAAATACTTGTTTTATATATACTTAGAGGTATAGAAATTATAGACATAAAGAAAATAATATGGAAAAAATTACATGATTATGAAGAGGAAGGATTATTAAACAGTATAGAAAACTTACGCATATATTATGAACATCAATATTATTTAGATTCAGATGGATATTATACAGACTAAAAATGTCAGAATACATTAAGAAAATTAGAGAAAACCAAGAAGACCTACATAAGGAAATTATTTATAGAAAACAAATTAGAGAAATAATGGAAAATCTAATAGAAAAATTAAAATGGATAGACGAAACCTTGAAAAATTTAGAAAACAACAAAGATAAAAGTTTAGATAGTTACCAAGATAAAAAAGTTTATAACTATACAGCCAAAAAATACATAGAAAATATCTACAGAGTACAAACTTTTCTAAACCTTAACCCATTTTAATATCCAAATGCTAGTACATTCCATTCATAAAATCCTTGTTATATAAAAAATATTCAACACCTACAAACACTCTTGATAAAAAAGAAGATGAAAATATAATACCTAGGTATTATATTTTTATCTTCTTTTTTATCAAGAGTGTTTATTTCCGTGTTTATATTTTCTAAGTAAACCAGGCGCGGTAACTTTACTAGATAATAAATAGTTATTCTAGATAATAACTACTTATTTCCTAATAACTAAGTTTAGATAGTTTAAAAAATTTATTAAGAAGAGAACAAGAAAAAATAGTTAATAGTATTAATAACCTCAAACAAGATATTAAATATAGTACAAATAGAATAGATTATTATACATTTACTTTAGAAGAATAAAATGATAAACTACGAATATCTAAAATATTGGAGACAAGAAATGGAAGAAATAAGATTAACAGAAAACCTTATAAAAATAAATTTAATTGAATATTTTAAAACAAAAGATATAGAATATTTAGAATATCTTAAAAAATAATATAGAAGA
>NC_061116.1:184555311-184566601 GCF_002878395.1 Capsicum annuum
ATAGATTATTATACATTTACTTTAGAAGAATAAAATGATAAACTACGAATATCTAAAATATTGGAGACAAGAAATGGAAGAAATAAGATTAACAGAAAACCTTATAAAAATAAATTTAATTGAATATTTTAAAACAAAAGATATAGAATATTTAGAATATCTTAAAAATAATATAGAAGACTTACAAAAACTAAGATAAAATGCTAAAGAATATTATAGCAAAGCATAAATAGATTTAGATATTCCCCAAAAATATTATTTAGATGAATAACGTACAAAAATTACCAAAATATAAAGAATTAAAAAAAAATAATATCTTAAAAATGTAAAGAATTAAAAATAAGGATAGATAGACTACAGTATAATATAATTGCCAGAGTTAGTAAAAACTCAATAAATACACAAAAGAAGAAATATCAAATTTAGAATCAACAATACATAGTCTAGAATATACATACCAACATGATTTATTAACAAATAAATAAAAATGAACAAAGAAGAATTTATAATAGATGAAAAAATATATGAAAACCATGAGAGATTAAAAATAAAAATAGTATTTTCTAATCTAGGAAGAAGGTATAAGAAAATAGGTGAACATTTATATTTAATGTTAGAAAAAGAAAAATTAAAATTAGAAGATAAATTGATAGCTATGGTGAGAATTGAAAAAGAAAATGAAGAAATAGATAGAAAAAAAGAAATAGAAAAAATAAAACAACAAATTTCAGAGGAAATACGAAAAATAGAAGAAACTAAGAATAGTAGGATTGCTGAATTAGAAAAAGAACTATAAATGGTAAAATATATGTATGAAAAAAAATAGAAAGAAAAGGAAAAAAAAGATAAAGATAAAAAATTATTAAATGAGATAAATCAATTTAAAGAAAAAATAGAAATAAACAATAAAGAAATAGAACCTTAGTCTGTGATACCGAGTTTGTAATGCCCTGATTTGCTGAACTGAAATGCTACACGGTGCTCATGACCCCGAGGGACCACAAGCTAACCCATGACTGATATTTGTACCTGTATACTGCAAATCATGACATAATAATGCGGAATACATAAAACTATAAGACCATAAGGCTCAACTGAATAAAACCATGTCTGAAAATCATAACGTCCATGTGGTTGAAAATACCTAAAATAACTCAATCTGAAAGCTAAGTCTGAATGTAAATTTGAACATAAATCTGAAAGCGTCTAAACTATCTGAATAAGGAGTTGAAGGAACATGTCTCCAACCAACTCTGTAAAACTAAACTGAAGAAACAAATAAATGTATCAAATCATATTGTCCTCAAATCAATGACGACTCACTGTGTCTCTGCGACTGGAATGCTACCGCTACTGCTGGACTGGAGCTCGTGTCTCAAAAGCTATAGTGTAACATGAAAAGAAAGCACCATAGTGCAAATGAGTCAGTACAATTGAAGTACTGAGTATACGAGGACGGTAGGCTGAACATAAAGGGTTTCATGCATGAACAACACTGACTGACTAATATGAACGTGGGAGTGCAAATATGCATATATAGAAACTGGGACCGTAAATGCGTGATATCAAGACCTGTAAGCTAATACATGGTTTACTGATAACTGTCATGACTAATACTGCAAGCTGATAACATGGATGACTGTATCTGACAGTCCTGTATATACTGAAATCTGAAGAATGCCCTAAGTTCTTTTACTGAGACTGATACTGAAACTGTAGGAGGTAGTGTTTAACCGACATGCCTCATGTATGCCGTTATGGCCAAGCTAGGATCCAATTTTTGCCCTGACTGGAGGGGTATCAATATCGTGTCACGGGTAAGGAGAGCTTGTGAGTGACCCTTATCTGGCAGGTACTCAATGAGAACAGTGGGAACCCTAAAATGACAGGTTAAACCACCTCATCAACCCTAATCTGACAGGTTAAGATCTCTCAACCTATGCTGGCTACGTAGTTCTGCAACACAAGGACTGCTTCTAAGAATCACACCCTGAACTGGCAAGTGAGTTCCCATCCTTGGGTTCACTCGGTGCTAACCTCTATTCCCATCTGAAGGGATTGGACATGAATAACTGACTATACATGACTTAAACTTATTGAATTCCTTTGACTGGTAGAATATTACTGATATCTGACAACTGACTGAGGTTATGAGGTTTTCCTGAGTCACATGACTGACTGAAGTCTATGGAATCATAGCTTGAGCTCGAATATAGTGAAACATGACATGTCTCTAGGCACACAGCTATAGTTTTTGGGTACGAATACCCCCAGGACTCGATAGGAGGAAACTGAAACACATGACATGACTTGATCACAAGATTTGAGTCCACAATTCACAATATAATAAGCAGGGGATAGTATACTTCATGTATTTATTCAACATTTCAAACATGATAGGAAAAGCATGGATATATTTTGTGTACATAATTTATATCTCCATTATTATACATGTTTTACACCACAACAATAACAACACATAATTTGCATGAAAATTCATATTGGAGTATATGGCTAACATGAACTTGTTATTTAGATATCATGAAATCATGTAAATATGAACTCCTAACATACTAGGCATTTTATCAAATACCTTGCATGCATTCTTTAAGGCATAGGTGGATTTCATACTTACATTCTATCAATCCATCTAAAGATCATGTTTTTCAACTAACAACATAACTTTCATGAGATGTACAGTCACGATATTATTATATATCAAAACAACCAAGCATCAACATGGGTATGATCATATCACCACAACCAACCAAGCTTTTGTATTTTAAATATTGATTCTTGAACTTCACGGTTGGAAGGAATCCGTGGATGAACACTACGCATACCTTGGAAGGGAGGTTCTTGACGATTGACGGAGGAATTTCCTTGAAATTTTATCTTCAAGCTTGATTGTGCAACCCTAGTTGTTTTTCTCCGATAATGATCTTGGATAATGAACTTTGAGATGTTAATAGGGTTGTAATATGTTTATAAGCTATAAATTTTGTGAGGTTAGGTTTAGGGACATGTAAGGAGTGTTAAAAGACTTAACTACCCTCAAAATAACTCAAAAACTAAGTGTTTTCGTGGCTAAAATCATATATAGGCGCCACATATGATATCGCCTATATCTACATAGGTGCCGCATATGATATCGCCTACGCTTTACATAGGCTCAGCATATGATATCGCCTATACTGCACATAGGCGCCTCATATGATATCGCCTATGCTTTCCAGTGGCCACGTGCGATTGGTTAGGCGACACCTTCTAGTTTGAAAGGCCATAACTCCTTGCTCGGGTGTCAGATTTTGATGAAATTGGTATCGTTGAAAATCTAATTCGGTTCTCTAAAATTTGGTGGGTATAAATCTTCCAAAATGTCACATATCAATCATGTTATTCTTGTTCAAAGATGACTCCCATAAAATCGAACAGTAAGATTTGATGGATTCAAAAACTCTTATCTTGCATCACTCTAAGCGACTCATATGAGCATGCTTAAGACATCGCAATCTATCCTATTGCTTGTATATTCATTGTAAGTCATGCACTAAAATGCTACTCCCAGGATAGGAAGTTTCATACATAGGAAAACTTATTCACTTCCTAGCTTAGAAACATGCGGGGTATTAGATTAAATGGTACTTGATTAAATGCTTTGCTATAATATTCTTTATATTTTTCTCTTAGTTTTTGTAAGTCTTCTGTATTATTTTTAAGATATTCTAAATATTCAATTAAATTCATTTTTATAAGGTTTTGTGTTAATGTTATTTCTTCCATTTCTTGTTCCCAATATTTTAGATATTCATAGTTTATCATTTTATTCTTCTGAAGTAAATGTATAATAATCTATTCTATTTGTATTATATTTAATATCTTGTTTGAGGTTATTAATACTACTAACTATTTTTTCTTGTTCTCTTCTTAATGAATTTTTTAAACTATCTAAACTTTTATCTTTGCTTTTTTCTAAATTTTTCAAGGTTTCGTCTATCCATTTTACTTTTTCTATTAGATTTTCCATTATTTCTCTAATTTGTTTTCTATAATTAATTTCTTTATGTAGGTCTTCTTGGTTACCTCTAATTTTCTTAATTTATTCTGACATTTTTAGTTTGTATGATATCCATCTAACTCTAAATAATATTGATGTTCATAATATATGCATAAGTTTTCTATACTGTTTAATAATTCTTCCTCTTCATAATCTTGTAATTTTTTCCATATTATTTTCTTTATGTCTATAATTTCTATATATCTAAGTATATATAAAATAAGTATTTTAATATCATCTGTAATTTAGGCTTGATTAAATGCTTTTTCATAATATTACTAGTTGTTTGTTTTAATCTAAATAATTCTTGCATATTTTCATTAAGAAATTCTATATATTTTATATCTTTAGTTTTCATATATTTTTCTAAATTTGTTTTCATTTGTTTTTCTACTAATTGTATGTTTCTCATATCTTTTTTCCAAAATTCTAGATATACGTAATTTATCATGGTTGGTGTGTACGTAAGTATTTGTAAGAGTAGTTAGGTATGTGTGGTATGTAATTTATTCTAGTCATATAATCTTTACCAAATATTTTTTCTAATATGATTTTTCTTATATCTGTTATTTTTGTATCCTTAAGCACATACAAAATAAGTATTTTAAATTTATCTACCATTTCGTCAGATAAATAATTATTCATTTTTCATAAAATGTTATTTTCAAAATATTCCTTCCAATCATATACATAACAAAATATTATCATTTTAGATTACTATATACTAGATTATTCTTAAATATCATGTTCGTCGGTCACTATTAGCATGGTAATCCAGATACTTTTCTCTTAAACAACGCCTCTACTCTGGCTACTCCCCACCACGCTTCTTGCCTTATTGATTTCACCTTTACGATGGCATAGTTCTTAGGGATTTTTCGCCGTTTTCACTTTGCTAATAAACTTCTTAACATGCCATTCTTCGAATAATTCTACTATAAAGTAACTAACATGAACTTATTTTATCATATCATGATTGTTAGGAATTTATGAATTTAGCAATTCATAACTGTAAATGAATATACCTATTCTGGTAGGTTTGATAATTCTAAGTTTTGTTCCTCCATAGATTTTTCCATTGAAATATATACCTGTTTTTTAATAAATAAGAAAAATATTTATTGTAGACAAGAGAGAGTTTTTTCCTTCAACGCATGAAGGCTTACTTTCATTCTGCCTTCGATGCATTCTATTTATAATCTGAAACTTTACAAAAGTTTCTCTAATTTTACACGTTTCTTAAAACTTTCCAAAAAGTCCTAACCTACTTTACTATACAAAAAGTCTTTCTAAAAAGACAAAAACTATTAATGCTTTAGACTAATTATAGTCAAACTATACAATAGTTTCTAATAATTTACATAAAGAAAATTGTGAAAGTTTGTTACATGTTGCTTTCACAATTTAATAGCTTGTCTTCCATTATTGCTCTGTTGTTATCTTCTTTTTGTCGTTTTTGCTACTTTTTTATCTTCTTTCTAGCTGGCATGCTTATCTTCTTGGTTGATTTTTTTCTTTTATTCAAGATGTACGTCTAGGACAATATTATTTTCTCTATTACATCTCGAACATTGGTGGTATGGATATTTGTGTCCAATTATCTTGCAATATCTTGTCAGTAATCCGTCTGAAATAAATCCTTTCTTAATTGCTCTTACAGTAGATTGTTTTTCTGGGTTAAGTAAAGTTATTATCCATTGCCTAACATCTTCCATATCTGCTGGTCGTAGTTCTTTTGAATTTGAATAAATTATCTGATGGTCTCTTGAATAATAGCTCCTTATTCGGTTTCCATTGGTATAATTATTTGCTAGTTCTTGAATAATTGTAGCTAGTCCAATAAGTTGTTTGTTTGCATAAAAATCAGGTATCTCAATTCTGGGTATCTCTGGCTGCTGCACAATATCTTCTGGTATAATTATATCTCTGGTTAATCCTATCTTTACAACTTGTATAACTGGTTTTATCTCGTCGTATAATATCTCTGCTGGTGCAGTATAACATTTTATATAAAATAGATTTTCTTTGGTTATTCTTTTGTAGGTGTTGAATATTTTTTGTCATTCTTCCATAGCTGATAGTTCCTCTCCACCTTGAGTATATATGGTATTTAACAATCCATAATCAAAACAAGTTTTTATTAAGCTTGGGTTGGTTTTAGGTAGTGCAATTAGCTTGTTGTGACCTTGCAATCTTTGGGTTATATAGTTTGTGTTGGGTTCTTTGATATCTGTAGCTCTGGGGTTAAGGTTTAGAAAAGTTTGTACTCTGTAGATATTTTCTATGTATTTTTTAGCTGTATAGTTATAAACTTTTTTTATCTTGGTTCAGACTATCTCGATATGTGGTAATTTGTAGGGGTATGTTCAAGAGGTCTTTTTGTATTTTTGGTGTAAATGGTTTTTCAAATATCTTATTTAGGTTCATATTCTAGTATCTTTGTCCACTAACTTCTTTGCTTGTACCTGCAATTGTAGATTGGTAAACGTTATGGGTTTTACGGAGTATCCTAATGTCTCCTTCTAGCTCTGGAATTTTAATGTCTTTCGCTCGACATAGCTCTGTGCACTGTTGAGTTAGCTGATTTGTAGCTTCAGACTTTAGTTTAACTTCATTAGTCTTTAGCTTTTCTATTTCATTTCTCATACTGTCTACTTTCATTGAAAACGTAGTTAGGGTTTAGAATATTTTTTCTAAAGCATCATCTTCTATTATATCAGTCTGTGTAGCTTTGTCTTGATATGTAATTTGCAATAACGTTTTTGTTAGTACTAATTACTTCAATTGTAAATGTAAAATTTTGTACATTCAATACTAGTCTCCGAATTTTTTTCGTTGTAACTGAATTTTGTATTTTCTTTGTTAGCCAACATCGAACCTGGGTATAATTTATTCTCATAATAAATTTGTCATATACAATATACGGTTCAAATGCTAATAAACATTTATATAATGAACATAATTCTTTTCTATTTATTTCTCATTTTATTTTTGTTTCATTAAATGTTCCTGAATAATATCTACAATGGTGTTCTAATTTTTCTACTTCATATCTATATTTAAGTACTCCTCTATAACTATATTCACTAGCATCTGCTTCTACTATATATATAAATTTTCTATTTTCGTCTGGAAATTGTAATTTTGGTAATTCTTTACAAAGTATTTTTATTTCGTGAACTTGTTTTTTATCTTCTTTGTTGTAATTATATTCTACATCCTTTTTTAATTTTTTCGTTAAAGGCTTTAGATTTTCTGCTAATTTTGGTATATATTCCCTTACTTGGTTTACTAATGAAAAATGATTGTAATTTCTTTTTTGTATCTAATTCTTCTTTCAAATTTATTATTTTTTTGTACTATATGTTGTTGCATTTTTACTCCACTTTTATCTATTTGTATTCCTAAAAACTCTATCTAGTTTTTCATAATTTCAGCTTTCTTTTCACTTAAACTTATTTCCGATTTTTCTATTTTATCTGTAAATTGTTCTAATAATTTTAAATGTTCTTCTTTACTTTTGTATATAATAGTATATCATCTATGTATACTATACAATTAGGTAATTGTTTAAAATAACTATCCATAAAATGTTGATATCTACCTGGTGCATATTTATATCCAAATGGTAGTACATTCCATTCATAAAATCCTTGTGGTACCGTAAATGCAATTAATTCCTTAGATTCTTCTTCTAACTTTAAATGGTAAAATCCTAATTTGCAATCAAATTTACTAAAATAATTATATTCTTGTATTTGTCTTATTTTTAGTATCTTGTTTGGTATTGGGTAATTATAAGCCATAGTTTTTGCATTTAAATTTCTATAATCAATAACGATCCTACTTTTTTCTCTTTTTTGTTCACAATGTTTATTTACTATAAATGCTGGGCTATTATGTTTACTATTAATTTTTGGTATATATTATTTTTCTAATAATTCATCTATATGCATTTTAAATTTTTTAAATCATCAAAATTATATGTTAATGGTTTCTGGGTTATTATACTATTTTTATCTATTAGTTCAATTTTGATAGTAGTTTTATGTTTTTCCCATCCTTTTAATGGATCTTCACTATATAATTGTTCTAATTTTTTATTAATTATTTCTATCTTATTTATTGAGAATATAGTTATTTCTTTTTTATTTATCGAAAATACGACTAATTTTATTGTATTTTCAGTAATTTTTATATTTTCTAACTTTTGTGTAATCTTTTCACTTCTTTTTATCCAATCAGTTTTTTTCTTATTTTATTAATAACTCTTCTTGCTCTTACTTTCTATTTACATGGTGTTGTAAACCACCAATCTGTTCTAGTTATTATATGTGGGTATAATTTGTCTAAAAACAACATTCCTAAAAGTATATCTTTTGATGTTAGTTCGTAATTATAGATTTCTTCTATTGTTAATATCTTATCCCATACTTGTATTTTTACATTCCTAGCTTTGTAAGTAATTAAGCATCCTTCATTATTAAATCCTTTAACTATTATTGGTGTTTTTAATTTATCCCATTTACTTTCTGATAAATAATTATATCTGCATAAATTAGCTTCTGCTCCTGTATCTATCATAGGCGTATAATATCTATTATAATATCCTTCTACTACTATCTTCATTAATACATATATTTTCATATCATGTTAAAGCTCTTCTTAAGAATAATTTCTCTCTGTTATATGTTATAGATAATTGTGTATGCTCTATATTATATGATTTTTCTTGTTCTAGCCATTTTATTCCTAATATTATGTCTGTTTTTTGCATTTCTTCTTTTATTTCAAATTCTATTTTTATTTTTCTAACTTCTATTGTTATTTTTTTTCTGCTATATTTTTAGCGTTTATTAAGCTTCTTGGTAGATCTGGGCATATATTAATATCAGATTTTATTTCCTCATTTTTTACTAGAAAACTTGCTATATAATTTTCTTCTTGTCCTGTATTTAACAGTATTAAATATTCTTTATCATTTATTGTTCCTGTTAAGTAATATTGGCTTAAATTAGTTGTTGAACTTGTTTCATAACTTGTTCTTTTTGATGAACTTGATGATTCTGATTTTTCATAAGCTATTCTTTTTATTGTACTTATTCTATCATTTATTATTTCTAAATTTTCTTCTATATCTATGTCTCTATAACTATAATCATTATTATCAATTGTTCGAAAGGACTTTCTCTTTGTATTTTATTAATTTTATTTTTTCCTGTTATTTTGTGTTTTGTAGTTAATACATATAGATTTTTATATCTTGCTGTAAATATTTTACTTTCTGGGGTTAGTTCTATTCCTGATATTTTCCAATATAATACTAATGATTTATCTATATTTTTATTTGTTATTGCTACTGAATAATTCACACTTATTATAAATTTAAATTTTTGGTATATTAAATTTCCTTTTATGGCAGTTATTATATTTTTTTCTATAGGTCTTATAATTCTATCATCTGCTAAATATAGTTCTATTGGTGTATCTATTCCTTCTCTAAAACATACTTTTATTAATATCTCTGTACCTCCACGGTATACATATTTTATTGGGTCTCTACTTTTTATTTCATTTATTACTTTATTAATTATCCTTTTTGTAATCAACAAGGAAATAAACACTCTTGATAGAAAAGAAGATGAAAAATATCATACCTAGAACATCAGAAATAAGAAAATCTACATACTATAAGAATAAATATGACAAATGAACACCAAAACAAATAGTTAATAAAAATTATAACTTTTTAGATTTAGATTGTGTAATAAATACAAAAAAAAATAATACAATTATGAATAGGATATATGACAAAACAATTATTAGATAATAATATAAATATAACAGATGCACCAGAATATATAGAAAGAACACTAATAGGAACAGTGAAATTATGGTTTTTAAATCTAATTGAAAATAGTAAAAGGGTATTAAGAACTGATAAACCTACAGAAGGAACATCATCAACAACAACAACTAAATTAACACCTAAAGAATTATTAAAAAAATATGAAACAACTATAAAAGATGAATTTAGTAGCATGACAACAACAGAAGAAGAACAAAATGAAGAGAAAAATACAAATAGGAATTTAATGTTAAAATTAACAATATGTAATATGTGCTATGTAGATGAATATACTTGCGCATTTAAAGATTATTATTATAAGCGAACATATAATACAGAAGAAAGTAAAGAAATAAGAAAATTATATTTTAGTAAATTACCTGAACCATTTAGTTCAAAAATAATAAAAAGTTGAGATGAAGCAAAAATAGTAGATACTCTAGGAGCAAGAATAAAATTTTTAAAACAATGGTATAGAAACCTATGTGAAAAATATAGAGAAGAAATAAAAATGGAAAAAACATTAATAAGAAACTTAGCATGTTGCAAAGATAAAATAACACCTCAATTTGGATGTGAAGAAAGATATTATAAGAAAAGAAAAAGACGTAAGAAATATAAATACTAGAAATCAAAATATAAATATAAGAAACCAAGAAAAGGATATTATGTAAAAAATTATAAACATAAAAGACCAAATAGAAAAAAGAAATCTATAAAAGAATGTACGTGTTATAATTGTGGAAAATTAGGACATTTAGCTAGAGATTGTAAATTACCAAAAGTCCCAAAAAATAAACGAATATCATAAATAAAAATAGAAAATACAGAATATATGCAGATAGATTATGTAGATTATGAATTAGAAAGTGAGGATAGTATATATGAAATTTCGGAAAATGAAACAGATAATGAAATACATAGTGAATTAAATGAACCAAATAATGAAGAAGATATAAAAATAATAACAAAAGAAGAATATTTAAATGACGAAGGAACAGATCAAAAAATAATATTTGATAATAATATATTTGATGAAATAAAAGGAAAAGAGTTAGACTTAAGTGTAGAAAAAATATTTAAAATACCAACAACAAAAAATATATTTACTAGGAAAAAAGAAGAATATTACATAGTAAGCCAAAAAGAATATGTAATAGACTGTAGATATGCAAAAGGTAAAGCTAGTATACCACTAGTAACAAAAAGGATAATTAATAAAGAAATAAACGATATAAAAAGTAGAGACCCAATAAAATATATACACCGTGGAGGTACAGAGATATTAATAAAAGCATGTTTTAGAGAAGGAATAGATACACCAATAGAACTATATTTAGCAGATGATAGAATTATAACACCTATAGAAAAAAGTATAATAACTG
>NC_061116.1:184566701-184652184 GCF_002878395.1 Capsicum annuum
ACAAAATAATAGGAAAAAATAAAATTAATAAAATACAAATAGAAAGTCCTTTTGAACAATTGATAATAATGATTATAGTTATAGAGACATAGATATAGAAGAAAATTTAAAAATAATAAATGATAGAATAAGTACAACAAAAAGTATAGCTTATAAAAAACCAGAATCATCAAGTTCATCAAAAAGAACAAGTTATGAAACAAGTTCAACAACTAATTTAAACCAATATTACATAACAGGAACAATAAATGATAAAGAATATTTAATACTCTTAAATACAGGACAAGAAGAAAATTATATAGCAAGTTTTCTAGTAAAAAATGAGGAAATAAAATCTGATATTAATATATGCCCAGATCTACCAAGAAGTTTAATAAACGCTAAAAATATAGCAGAAAAAAATAACAATAGGAGTTAGAAAAATGAAAATAGAATTTGAAATAAAGGAAGAAGTGCAAAAAACAGACACAATATTAGGAATAAAATGACTAGAACAAGTAAAACCATATAATATAGAGCATACACAATTATCTATAACATATAACAGAGAGAAATTATTCTTAAGAAGAGCTTTAACATGATATGAAAATATATGTATTAATGAAGATAGTAGTAGAAGGATATTATAATAGATATTATACGCCTATGATAGATACAGGAGCAAAAGCTAATTTATGTAGATATAATTGTTTACCAGAAAGTAAATAGGATAAATTAAAAACACCAATAATAGTTAAAGGATTTAATAACGAAGGAAGCTTAATTACTTACAAAGCTAGGAATGTAAAAATACAAGTATGAGATAAGATATTAGCAATAGAAGAAATCTATAATTACGAACTAACATCAAAAGATATACTTTTAGGAATGCCGTTTTTAGACAAATTATACCCATATATAATAACTAGAATAGATTGGTGGTTTACAACACCATGTAAATAGAAAGAAAGAGCATTTGGATACCACAAGGATTTTATGAATGGAATGTACTACCATTTGGATATGAAAATGCACCAGGTTGATATCAACATTTTATGGATAGTTATTTTAAACAATTACCTAATTGTATAGTATACATAGATGATATACTATTATATACAAAAAACTAAAGAAGAACATTTAAAATTATTAAAACAATTTACAGATATAATAGAAAAATCGTGAATAAGTTTAAGTGAAAAGAAAGTTGAAATTATGAAAAACCAGATAGAGTTTTTAGGAATACAAATAGATAAAAGTGGAGTAAAAATGCAACAACATATTGTACAAAAAATAATAAATTCGAAAGAAGAATTAGATACAAAAAAGAAATTACAATCATTTTTAGGATTAGTAAACCAAGTAAGAGAATATATACCAAAATTAGCAGAAAATCTAAAGCCTTTGTAAAAAAAAAATTAAAAAAGGATATAGAATATAATTACAACGAAGAAGATAAAAAATAAATTCAGAAATAAAAATACTTTGTAAAGAATTACCAAAATTACAATTTTCAGAGGAAAATAAAAAATTTATATATATAGTAGAAGCAGACGCTAGTGAATATAGTTATGGAGGAGTACTTAACTATAGATATGAAGCAGAAAAATTAGAACACCATTGTAGATATTATTCAGGAACATTTAATGAAACAGAAATAAAATGGGAAATAAATAGAAAAGAATTATGTTCATTATATAAATGTTTATTAGCATTTGAACCGTATATTGTATATAACTAATTTATTGTGAGAACAGATAATACCCAGGTTCGATGGTGGCTAACAAAGAAAATACAAAATTCAGTTACAACGAAAGAGATTCGGAGACTAGTATTGAATATACTAAATTTTACATTTCCAATTGAAGTAATTAGTACTAACAAAAATGTTATTACAGATTACATATTAAGACAAAGCTAGACTGATGCAATAGAAGATGATGCTTTAGAAAAAATATTCAAAACCCTAACTACGCATTCAATGAAAGTGGACAGTATAGGAAATGAAATAGAAAAGCTAAAGACTAATGAAGTTAAACTGAAGTCTGAAGCTACAAATCAGCTAACTCAGCAGTGCGCAGAGCTATGTCGATCTAAAGGCATTAAAATTCCAGAGCTAGAAGGAGACGCTGGGATATTCCGTAAAACCCATAACGTTTACCAATATACAATTGCAGGTACAAGCAAAGGAGTTAGTGGACAAAGATACCATAATATGAACCTAAATAAGATATTTGAAAAACCATTAAGACCTCTTGAACATACCCCCACAAATTACCACATATCGAGATAGTCTGAACCAAAATGAAAAAGTTTATAACTATACAGCCCAAAAATACATAGAAAATATCTACAGAGTATAAACTTTTCTAAACCTTAACCCCAGAGCTATAGATATCAAAGAACCCAACACAAACTATATAACCCAAAGATTGGAAGGTCACAACAAGCTAATTGCACTACCCAAAACCAACCCAAGCTTAATAAAAACTTGTTTTGATTATGGATTGTTAAATACCATATATACCTAAGATAGAGAAGAACTATCAGCTATGGAAGAATTACAAAAAATATTCAACACCTACAAAAGAATAACCAAAGGAAATCTATTTTATATAAAATGTTATACTGCACCAGCAGGATATTATACGACGAGATAAAACCAGTTATACAAGTTGTAAAGATAGGATTAACCAGAGATATGATTATATCAGAAGATATTGTACAGCAGCCAGAGATACCCAGAATTGAGATACCTGATTTTTATGCAAACAAATGACTTATTGGACTAGCTATAATTATTTAAGAACTAGCAAATAATTATACCAATGGAAACCGAATAGGGAGCTATTATTCAAGAGACCATCAGATAATTTATTCAAATTCAAAAGAACTACGACCAGCTGATATGGAAGATGTTAGGCAATGGATAATAACTTTACTTAACCCAGAAAAACAATCTACTGCAAGAACAATTAAGAAAGGATTTATTTCAGATGGATTACGGACAAGATATTGCAAGATAATTGGACACAAATATCCAGACCACCAATGTTCAAGATGTAATAGAGAAGATAATATTGTCCCAGACGTATAGCTAGAATAAAAGAAAAAAAATCAACCAAGAAGATAAGCATGCCAGCTGGAAAGAAGATAAAGAAGCAGTAGAAACGACAAAAAGAAGATAACAACGGAGCACTAATGGAAGACAAAATATTAAATTGTGAAACCGACATGTAACAAAATTTCACAATTTTCTTTACGTAAATTATTATAAAATACTGTATAGTTTGACTATTATTAGTCTAAAGCATTAATAGTTTTTGTCCTTTTAGAAAGACTTTTTGTATAGTAAAGTAGGTTAGGACTTTTTGTAAAGTTTTAAGAAACGTGTTAGATTAGAGAAACCTTTATAAAGTTTCAGATTATAAATAAAAGGCAACGGAGGCAGAATGAAGGTAAGCCTTCATGCGTTGAAGCAAAAAACTCTCTTTTGTCTACAACAAATATTTTGCTTATTTATTAAAAACAGGTATATTACAATGAAAAAATCTATGGAGGAACAAAACTTAGAATTATCAAACCTACCAGAACAGGTATATTCATTTACAGTTATGAATAGCTAAATTCATAAATTCCTAACAATCATGATATGATAAAATAAATTCATGTTAGTTACTTTATAGTAGAATTATTCGAAGAATAGCATGTTAAGAAGTTTATTAGCAAAGTGGAAACAGAGAAAAATCCCTAAGAACTATGCCATCCTAAAGGTGAAACCAATAAGGCAAGAAGCCGTGGTGGGGAGTAGCCAGAGTAGAGGCACTGTTTAACGGAAAAGTATCTGGATTACCATGCTAATAGTGAGCGACGAACATGTTATTTTAGAATAATCTAGTATATAGTAATTTAAAATGATCATATTTTGTTATGTATATGATTGGAAGGAATATTTTGAAAATAACATTTTATGAAAAATGAATAATTATTTATTTGACGACATGGTAGATAAATTTAAAATACTTATTTTGTATGTGCTTAAGGATATAGAAATAAAAGATATAAGAAAAATCATATTAGAAAATTTTTTTGGTAAAGATTATATGACTAGAGTAAATTACATACCACACATACCTAACTACTCTTACAAATACTTACGTACACACCAACCAAGATAAATTATGTATATCTAGAATTTTGAGAAAAAGATATGAGAAACATACAATTAGTAGAAAAACAAATGAAAACAAATTTAGAAAAATATATGGAAACTAAAGATATAGAATATATAGAATTTCTTAATGAAAATATGGAAGAATTATTTAGATTAAAACAAACAACTAGTAAATATTATGAAAAAGCATTTAATCAAGCCTAAATGATAGATGATATTAAAATACTAGTTTAATATATACTTAGAGATATAGAAATTATAGACATAAAGAAAATAATATGGGAAAAATTACAAGATTATGGAGAGGAAGAATTATTAAATAGTATAGAGAACTTACGCATATATTATGAACATCAATATTATTTAGATTCAGATGGATATTATAAAGACTAAAAATGTCAGAATATATTAAGAAAATTAGAGCAAACCAAGAAGACCTATATAAAGAAATTAATTATAGAAAACAAATTAGAGAAATAATGAAAAATCTAATAGAAAAATTAAAATAGATAGATGAAACCTTGAAAAATTTAGAAAAAAGCAAAGATAAAAGTTTAGATAGTTTAAAAAATTCATTAAGAAGAGAACAAGAAAAAAAAGTTAGTAGTATTAATAACCTCAAACAAGATATTAAATATAGTAGAAATAGAATAGATTATTATACATTTACTTTAGAAGAATAAAATGATAAACTACAAATATCTAAAATATTCGAAACAAGAAATGGAAGAAATAAGATTAACAAAAAACCTTATAAAAACGAATTTAATTGAATATTTTAAAATAAATGATATAGAATATTTAAAATATCTTAAAAATAATATAGAAGACTTACAAAAATTAAGAGAAAAAACTAAAGAATATTATAGCAAAACATTTAATCAACTACCATTTAATCACCCCCAAAATATGAATATCAGTAAAATTGAATATGTTAATAAGATATATGAAATTAAAAGATACAAAAACGAAGAAAAACAATTAATGAATATTACTACAAAGTATTTAACAATTACATAAAATAATGGATACATCTTACGAAAAGAATAAATCATTAAAAGAAATTAAAAATAAACTATATAGTTTATACCTAGAATACAAAAGATTACATAATACTAACGATTATCCTAGAACACTAGATAATTTAATTACGCTAATATCTAATTTAGAATATGAATTAATAAAACATCTTAATTCAAGAAGATAAAAATAAAAATTAATCCAATCAATAATATTCATAAAATACATTATATAAAAATAAATACTTATTACCTAATAACTATTTATTATCTAGTAAAGTTACCGCGCCTAAATCTGCACCCCTACAACGCTTTGTACGAATACTTGCTAAAATCCAAATGTATGATGCTCCACTTGCGTGCCATTGACATTATATTAAATTAATATACTCCCTCTTTTTGCTTGAATAAAATCCATTCAACTTGCTACGAATATAATTTACTTTAAGGACAAGTTGTATATTAGATAAGAAGAATTATTGGGGAGTGAGGCCTATAAATTCATGGCCTTGATGAAGGAAACTAAGACTACACTGCAAAATAACAAATAATTCTCTTATACGTATATCTTTTTCCTTCTTAGCAATAATATTCTTGTCATGGCTCATAATTACGCTTTTTACTTTACTTTTGCATTTTTGGTGATATCTGGTAAATGAATTTTTTCTACACCACCCTCTCTTTTTTAATTTAATATATATGTATACATATACATATACATATATATACATATATATATATACATACATATATATACATATATATATATATATATATTTATTTGTCTACAAGTTTGTTTTGACACTTTATTTTGTTTTTTGATGGAGTGTAGTTTATTTGGCTCAGTCCCCAAGTGTGAAAGTAATTGCAACAAGAGACTTGTTGGAGACGATCACAGAACTGAAATCAAAACTAAACGGTTAAAATATGATGGGTCTTTTGTAACGCCCCAATTTTCTGAACCGAAACGCTACATGGTGCTCATGACCCCGAAGGACCACAAGCAAACCCTTGACTGATATTTGTACCTGAGCACTGCATAATATAATATAATAAATATGAAAACCTGGCAAAAACTTGCCATAAGGTTCAAAACGTCTAAAGTACCCAAAACTGAAAACTGAATGCTGATACATCCGTTTGAAAAAGCCTCTAACTGTCTGAACTGTAGAGTTGATGAGATATGTCCCTAACTAACTCTGTCTACTGAAAATAAACTGAATCTAATGAAGTACTGAAATAAGAAACATCCTCGGGTGATGAGGACTCACTACTACGTCTGCTGCTGCTGACTGAGTCTGGATTGCTAAGGGTGATTTGGGGCTCGTGCTTCTAAACCTATGGCGTAAAATAAAACATCATAGTGCAAATGCATCAGTATGTGGGAGTGTATTGAGTATGCAAGATGAGGTAAGGCTAAATGCAAGGGCTTATGCATGAACATTACTTAACTGAATAACATAAGAATATTGAATGGGAATATATGCATGAATGCACAAACCAAAACTAGAATTGTGGTAACACTGGATACGAACTCTGAATGTTGGTTTCTGAATACTAACTTACCGATGAATAGTCTACTAGTACCAATGTCTGAGTTTACTAATACTGAGAGATGGAATAATTGAGTCTATTGAGATGGATTTCTAATCTTGCTGATACTAATATGAATTTATTATATCCGAGATCAAGCCTATATAACGGGTAACCTCAAAGTTTACTGATAATGATATTGGATACTTGATAAACAGAATCTGAGATCAAGCCTATATAATGGGTGATCTCTAAGCTTACTGATAATGACTATGATTGTTTGAATCTGATACCAAGCCTATATAATGGGTGAACTTTGAGAGGTATTCAAGCCTAATATAATGAGTGACTCCTCAACTAATTTTATTACCGAGACTGGATCTGAAACTGAGACTGTGGGAAGTATTTATCTAACCGACATACCCCTTCTAGTTTCTTTGGGGTCCAACCTGTAACCCCAGTTGGAAGGGCGTCAATACCATACCACGAGTAAAGACACTTCTAACTGAACCCAGGATGCCATGCCTAATATGATGGGTGACACCTGGTAGGAGCCAATCCTAATATAACGGGAGACTCTGGGGAGGTAGTCAAGCCTAATATGACGGATGAATCCTTATCCTGCGCTGGCTACACTGTTCTGGAGGTATAAGGATTGCTACTAATGACTCTGCCTAAATGACGAGGAAGTTGTAATCTCTGCCCTCGCTCGGTGCTGAATCCTACTCTCAACTGAAAGACACTGACATGATTCTTAGAATTGTACTTAGACTGTGATGAATCTATTACTGATCATCTTACTTGACTGAGCTGACAGAGTTCACTTGGTTCTGTTATCTGACGGAATACTACTGAATCTATTATCTGATTGAATGATACCAAGTTCTGAATTGATTTCTTGAATGCTACTGAGATCTGAGTTGAGTACTGAACTGAAGCTAGAATGCTAACGATACTTAGATTACTGAGATTTCTTAAGTTCTATCATTGTGTGAGAGTTCTAAATTCTGTAGCTGACTAAGTTATACTGATCATAGTATGGCGGAGATTATCTTAAGACTGACTCGATTCTTGGCACACATCTGTAGTTTCCGGGTACAAGTACCCCCAGGACTCGATAGAAGGAAACTGACAAAACATAACTTCTTGAATTCATGACCAATCGTCAACATCATAGCAATATATTCACCATACACTCAAAAAGACATCTCTTTAAGAACTTGGAAATACAAAAATATATTTACATAGGGAGAGCATACCAATACTTCATAACCCATCCCACAAGATCTTGAATTAAACACATAATATGCATTCAATTGTACATAATGAAGGATTTCATGCTAATATGTCACTATTCATTTATTAAAGCTTTGTAAAAAACACTTGGCATGCATGACTTATACCAAATTTGGGGTTTCTAGTTAACATGTTATAATATCCCTCTTTCCTTCACACAAACAAATTATCAAACACGTGGAAGGCATAGTTTGGTCATACAACATCCAATACACATAATTAACCTGACTACATAATTCAATATGCTTATTGAAGGACATTTATCATGAACATCACATAATCAACACATACTAAGATCAAAGCTTGAATCTTTATAATCAAAACATTAATTAAAACATCAATATCAATATAACTTCAACCTCAATTCATATGCATCTTGAAATCTTATAAAACATAAATCTTGAAGTTAGAAAAGAGGTTGTTGATCTCCTTGGGTAGAAGGGACCCAAGAATCAACACTGGCATACCTTGGTTTTCTTGATTTGGAGAGACTTGACGGAGGAGTTCTTGAGTTCTTGAACTTTTGGGTTGAAACCCTAGGTTGTTATTGAGAGATTTTGGAGAGAAAGAAATTTAATTTGAGTGAAATAGCATTTAATTCTGTGTTATGGACTTATATAGAGGTGGGGAAAAAGTCCAATTTGCCCTTAAATTCGCTGGGCTGGAAACTAAAAATTTCAGCAGCATGCTATGAAGTATGCATCGCATGCTCTAGTCCACCACACTGGAGCATGTTTTGCATACTCTATCGCATGCTAGGCCCAGTGCGTTGGAGCATGCGTCGCATGCTGCCACTGGTTTGAAATCCAAACACGCCCTAAACGGACTTCTAAAATTCCAAAACTTACCCGGAATGTGCTATGACCTTGCCCCATCACAGCGCAACTTAAAAATTAAAAAAAGAAGGTCGAGAAGGTCACAAAATAATTCGTCAAAGTTAGGAAGGCTTATGGAAATGAAAAATTTTCAACACTTAGCCAAATTTTTAAGTGTTAATCCTTTCTTTGCATGCTTTGGAAGCTCTAACGACTTGAAAATTTTATGGGGTATTACATTATCTCCCCCTTTGGAACATTCGTCCTCGAATGTGGTTGACTAGGCTGAGATTTCTAATAGACTAAACTTACTTAGGGAACGAGAACATCTGAAACATGACTATATGATGGGAGCTTTTGATATACTGAATATTCTACTGAATACGCATAACTGATGCATAGAATACCCGACTGAAATTATTGATAAGCTAAATTCTCATAATGAACATGAATATTTGATGCATGGGTACTTGACTAAGTTACTTTCATGAACGTATGTCTGAATATACTGATAAACTGAACTCTTCTACTAAACACGCATATCTAATGCATGAGCATATGACTGGACTGATTCTTGAAAGCATGACTGATTATGCAATAATGACTGATGCAAAGCTTGTAATGAGAATATGAGCATGAAACTAAATGGATTTAAGGAATTAATAACTTCAGGGAGTCATGAAGTATCTCCTCCTTGGGACACCTTACTGATAATCTGGGGCGATGCACAGGGCATCTGCTAACTAAATTATAATTGAACCTTGGGAGTCTAAAACTAATGCATATCATGAAAATAAAAGACTCATACGTACCCGAATCTATTTCAGGGAAACCTTTCAAATCATGGCAAGTCTGAAGTGAATAAAATTGGTTCTAACACTGACCACTAGTGGTACTAGGAGTGGCGCCCTACTTACGCGAATCTCTACCTTTCTGAGCTAACACTCTACACTCCCATATTCTGTGACCTGGCTTACCGCATCCAAAACATACCTGACTATTATCTTTACACGTACCTAGATGGTTCTTACCACACTCTCCACAAAGCGGATAGGTGCGCTCACTTCTAACACTACTCTGGGCTTTGGAGCCTGGTGCCGCATCATGACTGACATCTCTAAAATTTAGTGTGGGCATACTAGCTAAGAATGGAGTTGGGACTGAAGTATTTTGACTATGGTAAGAACAATTACCACCCTATGAACCGGCCTGAGAAAAGCTGTAACTACCTATTCTGAATTACTTATTAGATCTCTCCTTCTCCTTTGATTTATCTGTCTCTATCTGCTGGGCATGGATCATTAACCTAGAAAGATCTATGTCTCTATTGAGCATAGCAGTTCTACACTCCTGCAAAACTAACCCGGATACACCAGCCACAAACTTACTCATAGTTGCTCTAGGGTCAGCTATCAAGTTAGTAGCATACTTATCTAACTGATTGAACTCAAGACAATACTCCTTCAATTTCTTTGAGCCTTGTCTCAGGTTCATAAACTCTTCTACCTTAGCTTCTCTCATCTCTAAAGAAAAAAACTTATCTAAGAAGGCATTCTAAAATATATGCCAAGTCATGAAAGCTACATCCTCCCCTCTACTCTTCTTCCACATCACTACCCAATCATGAGCAATATCTTTCAGCCTATAGGATGCTAACTCTATACTATCCTCCTCAGAAACATGCATGATTTGGGTGCTCTTCTTCACTTCTTCTAGATAAAGTTGTGGGTCCTCACCTGCTACTAACTCAAAGAATTCTGGTAGGTTTATCCTCATAAAGTTTCTGATCTTGGTTGTGGATGAATTCCCATCTTGCTAATATGGGGCTACAGCCTGATGATTTCCCTAAACACTAGTGGTCACAGCTTGGGCTAGCTCCTGAAAAGCTGCCCAGAACTTTACATATGACATATTCTCAGTCAGAGGATCTACGAGCTGAGGTGGCTGATTGTCATTACTACAGGTATTATCTTTGCATGAAGGCATGTTCTGCAAATGGGAGAGGAATAAGGATTAGACTAAGATTTCAACTTAAGCTTTTGCTCACTGGCACAACATGAATACTAAAAGAAGGGAAACTGTTCCTAAAACATCTTATATCCTCTTGTACATAAATGGGGCGCGCAACACACCCACACACAAAACTCTATTAGATGCAGCTTTTCAGACTTCCTAGGACACTATTGAACCTTAGGCTCTGATACCAAGTTTGTAATGCCTTGATTTTCTGAATCAGAATGCTACATGGTGCTCATGACCCCTAAGGACCACAAACTAACCCATGACTGATATCTGTACCTGAGCACTACATAATATAGTATAATAAATACGGAAAGCTGGAGAAAACTTACCATAAGTTTCAAAACATCTAAAGTACCTAAAATTGAAAATTGAATACTGATACATCTGTCTAAACAAGCCTCAAACTTTTTGAACTGTGGAGTTGATGGGACATATCCCCAACTAACTCCGTCTACTAAAAATAAACTGAATCTAATGAAGTACTGAAATAAGAAACATCCTCAGGTGATGAGGACTCACTACTACGTCTACTGCTGCTGACTAAGTCTGGATTGCTAAGGGTGATCTGGCGTTCATGCTTCTAAACCTATGTTATAGATAAAACACCATAGCGCAAATGCATCAGTATGTGGGAATATACTGAGTATGCAAGATCAGGTAAGGCTAAATGCAAGGACTTATGCATGAACATTACTTAACTGAATAACATGAGAATACTGAATGAGAATATATGCATGAATGCACAAACCAAAACTGGAATCGTGGCAACACTGGATACGAAATTTGAATGCTGGTTTCTGAATACTAACTTACCGATGAATAGTCGACTAGTACCGATATCTGAGTTTACTAATATTGAGAAACTGAATAGTTGAGTCTATTGAGATTGATTCTAATCTTGCTAATACTGATACTGAGTTATTATATCTGAGTTCAAGCCTATATAATGGTGACCTCGGAGTTCAAGCCTATATAATACTAGAGCAGGCATTGCATGCTCTATCGCATGCTAGGACAAGTTCGTTAGAGCATACGTCGCATGATAATCGCATGCTGCCACTGGTTTGAAATCCAATCACACCCTAAATGAACTCCAAAAATTCCAAAACTTACTCGAAATGTACTATGTCCTTGCCCCATCACAAGGCAACTTAAAATTCCAAAAACGAAGGTTGGGAAGGTTATAAAATAATTTGTCAAAGTTCGGAAGTCTTATGGAAATGAAAAAGTTTCAACGCTTAGCCAAATTTTTAAGTGTTAAGCCTTTCTTTGTATGCTTTGGAAGCTCTAACGACTTGGAAATTTTATGGGGTTTACATCTTTGTGGTGGGTAATATAGATCTAGCAGTGACTGCTTTGATAGGACATGTCCCCATTGTTACCAAAATGTTATTAAGCATACATATGGCTGCAGCTACTAAAGGATCATGGATGGTCAGCAGTCGATGTTTAAAATTGAGCAGATTGATGTTATGATTTATTGTCTTTTCTGTTGTGTTTTCGTTTTCCCATTTCAGCTCTTTCCTGATCTTACTTCTACCTAGATCAGGACAATGTCTGATGTAATATCAAGATGGGTTTTTTTGGCCTATAATTGTTCCTAACATATTTGTACTTTTAATTTTGAGTGAAGCTCCCCCATCATTTTGCTTAATCAAAATATTTGTTTTCTCTTTATTATAGTCTTTGTTTTTAGAGAAAATTGAAGGAAAGGTGTCTTTTAAGTCTTGAATGAAGGATTGGTTACATTGACCAACTTAAAGGGTCAAACATCATTCGGAAACTTGATTAAGTTAATTATGGACTTGATTAATATTTTCAAAACTTTCTAATCTTTTCAAAAATACAAATCAACCCATACCCCTCTTCAATCCAAATCAACCAGTCTCTCTCCTCTCTCTCTTTCAACAACTTCTCTCAACTCTTTCCCAACCAACAATTTTACAAAATTCTCCCTTCAATCTCCAACGACTTCAACCTTCGGTGAAAAATAGTCGGGTGAGTTCCCTTTCGACTTTCAACCGTCAATCGACATGAAGACTTCTCTGGCAACAACAACTTCGAGTTCTTCGTCGTCCCATTTTTTTTCACAGGTAAAAAATTATGAAGAAACAGAGGAACTTGAGCCAACTACTCTTCTAGTATAGAAATGTGGACTAAATAAAACCCTAATTTCTAGCATTTGTTCTTCTTGTTGTCGCACTGTTTATTTGGATTTCTTGGTGATTTTTATTCACAGTTGATTTTCATAGTGTGTATGTATGTGTATGATGTGTTAGTGTTGCTGGGTTAATTTGTTGTTTTTCTTGGAAAAAATGATGTTGAAACATACGATGCAACAGATGAAGACATCGGATGCAACAGATGAAGATATTTGATACAACAAATGTTAATATCTGATATAACAAATTAAAATCTGATACAACTATGAAAATCGATGCAATAGATGAACAATCTAGTAGATCATTCAACTATCTTGACAGACACTCTTCTATTTGAAAAAAATCTAAACAATATTGTTCCAACAGATAACTCATTTTCCAATAGATGAGTGATATATTTCAACAGTTCTCTCCAAAGGTTTACTCATCGTTGCAATAGGACAGTTATATGTTGCAATAGATAAAACATCTTGTGTAACAGATCAGTGATCTATTTTTATTGTTTCCAACAAATTACTCATCTATTGCAATAGGTCATTTATATGTTGCAACATATAACAAACCTGGTGCAACAGATTAGTGATATGTTTTTATGGTTTCCAATGGATTATTTATTCGTTGCAATAGGTTGGTTATATATTGTATCACATAAAATACCTAGTGCAATAGATTAGTGATCTGTTTTATGGTTTCCAACGATTTCCTTATCTGTTGTAATGGTTCATTATATGATGCATCAGATAACATACCTAATGCAATAAATTAGTGATGTATTTTTATTTTTTCCAATGGATTACTCATCCATTGCAATAGATCATCTATATGTTGCAATAGATAACAAACCACGTGCAATAGATTAGTGATCTATTTTTATGGTCCTGTTTGAAAGAAATCTAAATAATATTGATCCAACAAATAACTCATTTTCCAATAAATGAGTGATATATTTCAACAGTTCAGTGATCTATTTTTATTCTCTCCAAAGGTTTACTCATCGTTGCAACAGGTCAGTTATATGTTGCAACAGATAAAATACCTGGTGCAACAAATTAGTGATCTATTTTTATTATTTCCAATGAATTACTCATCTGTTGCAATAGGTCATTTATATGTTGCAATAGATAACAAACTTGGTGCAACAGATTCATGATATATTTTTATGATTTCCAACGGATTACTTATTCATTGCAACAGGTTGGTTATACGTTACATCAGATAAAATACCTGGTGCAAAAAATTAGTGATCTATTTTATAGTTTCAAATGGTTTACTCATCTATTGCAACGGTTGGTTATATGTTGTATCAGATAATATACCTAGTGCAACAGATTAGTGATTTGTTTTTATTGTTTCCAACGGATTACTCATTCATTGCATCCGTGTTGGAGAGATTAGAGATCTATTTTTATTTTTCCAACAGTTTACTTATCTGCTGCAATAGGTCGGTTATATGTTGCACTAGATAACATACCTGGTGCAACAGATGTATTGTCTGTTGGAACTATTTTTTTTACCATTGGGCATGTTAGATTTACTATTATCTTTTTTAACAATGCATTAATCAATTTAATCTATTTTATGTTCCTGTTAATTTAAGATAATATGGCTCCAAAAAGCAAAGAAACCAAATAAAGTCCAAGTAAAGGAACAAGTACAGTAGGTCGGCTACATCCACCACTCTATGAGCTTGCTTTACAAGTGTTATCTCAACCAGGAGCAGAAGATAATGAACAAAGGGAGGACGAATGTCTCAAAAGAGATGATCCAAATGCTAATAGACCTTCCGCTGAAGTGTTGGTCAAAACCTTCAGCATTGATATTATCCTGTGAGAATGCAGTACGATGGTGTCACAGATTTAACGGGTGATTTCGTAGTTAAGTCAGCCATGGAAAAATCTTTCGGCGCATTTAGAAAAATACTTCAAGAACAAAAATTGGATGCTTATTTTAGGAAAAGTTGCTTTGGCTAATATCTTGATTTTCTAGAGGACAACAATGCTCATTTCCAGATGAAAATGGTATACGATCTTTTCAAGCATAGGTATATGTATGAAAAAAAGACAAGATGGATGATGTGTGGATAAATTATTGTGGCATGCCTGTTTGTTTTTGTTGGAAAGAGTTTTCCATAGTTACCGAACTAAAATATTATCCTCCTTCTCCTTCTCAAGTTATTCCTACTCTGACCCAAAATAAAGTACCTCGGACACCCAAAAAAGGAAAAGTCAAAGGCAAGTCGAGCGATTGTGAGGACCTAGTGTCCATTATTGGCCCGAGCTTCAAAAAAAAAATTTGATAGAAGCTTTGAAAGGTAAAGGCTCTCAAAGAAGCACAAGCAATCATTGTGCTTGGTTTGGTTTGTACATAATATTCTTTGGGCGAGAGATGTTAACAACAACATAAGCCCCGGTTTAATAAATCTCTCTGAGGATCTTGAGGAATTTAACAACTATCCTTGGGGTTATAAAACCTTCAAAATGACTGTCCAATATTTATTGACTCTGTTGATGCCAAAGACAGTCAACTTATATGGCTTTCCATGGGGCTTCATGGTAAATATTTCTTTTTTCATGATATGATTCATCAATTTTTTATTCAATAATGATCTTGATTTATTGGTGTTATGTTATAGGCTTGGGCATTTGAATCCATTCCTTATTTGAGACAACAAGTGAACTACCAGGAAGAAGTTTTCTGTCTAAGAATCCTTAGATGGTTGTCGGTCAAAACCGATAAAAATACAAAATTTCTTGATCTTTTCAACACCCTCAAGGAAGCAACGAGTCCAATTCTAATCAAGTTTTTTTTAATTAAAGATTATTTTAAATAACTTCATCATCATTCAAATATATGTACCGATTTATTTTAAATTGTCCATCTGTGGATTGTTCCGACCAACCGAGAGTTGAAGATGTCATTTTTTCTTACTTTACGGTCTGTGCAAATTTTACCGGACCCTAAGGTTGTTGATGGAACAAAAATGGAATTGTTTAGAGCAACAACTATCACAAGAAAAATAATTTTGGAGGGTGGGGTTATTGCTGTTGACGATGGTAGTCGTAGTGGTAGTGGTAGTGGTAGTGGTGCTGTTGTTGGGTCTAATGATCCTCCTCTTACCATTTTTGAAACAACAAGCCATTATGGTTATGATCATACTAGTTGTGCAGATTCTGCCATATCTAGTGAATGTTCTACATGCAAATGTCAAGACTGCAAGGCAAAACACAATGGAATGATAAATGCTATTAATGCACTAACTGCTTTTGTAAAGGGAATGACATCTAATAGGGGTGTCATTCTATCAAAGAGGATTTCATATCCATACACTCCACTAGAGATCAAGGTAGCAAAGAGGAGAAGGAAAGATACTTCCAAGGCATCATCAAGCATAAAAAAACAAAATTACAACACCTCTGTCTTTATCTTGCACTGATGTTTAGTATGCAAGGGACACAAGAGAGCAGCATGATTCGAAGAAGGTGACTGTACATCACCTGTTCCAACAAATAAACAGGCACATATCTATTTTAAACAGATGATACATTTGCTGAAAATTATCAAGCAGATATATACATCTGTTGCAACTATTGTCTAAACTATTGCATCAGATGCGTTATTTGTTGCAACAGATGAGTCTTATGTTGCAACAGATTGATCATCTATTTGAAATTATCGTACTGCTCTAATTTACCTGTTCGAATTCATCCCAACAGATGATCCATCTATTGTAACATAAGAATCATCTGTTGCTATAGATGGATAATTTGTTGTATATCTGTAATTAGTATTGACAATTCTGTCTTTCTAGGTGGATGTCATGGTAGAAGCCACTGCTATAGAGCATAATATCACAGTTTATAATCCATCAACTACTTCTAAAAGAAGAAAAAGTAGAGCCTGTCAGTTCGGGAGAATAGAAGAATTACCTATTTGAAAGGTTCAACATCTCAGACGAGGCTCCAAAAAAACTAATGTAGTTGATCAATGACAATTCATAATGGATTGCCAATGGACTGTTAAAATATCATGCCGACAGGTACATAAATCAATTTTAAAAGATATTGATTTATACAATTCTTGTTATAAGAACATGACATTAACACAGATAAATCATCATGAAGAAAACAAAATGAAAAATCCTACAAAGTGAAAGAATCAAGTCTTGGTTTTGATATGTTCGACTTTGTTGTTTCACATCCCGAAATAACAAATTAGTTCTATTTGCTATCACAGCCCCAAACTTGCTGGAATGATGAGGTTTAAATGCCATACATATTACTATTAATTAATACTTTATATAATTGAATCTACTTATTAATTTTTTCATCACGTAATCCAAAATGTTTGGTAATATGCGCAACACATCAATGTTATTTTTTACTACCTCCAAAAAAAGGCCAAGTTGCAAATACAAGAACAATACAGATACACGACAGGCAATTATTTGTACAAAGTTTGCATCAGTAATGCCTACGATAGGTATTGTCAACAACATTCAGAAGTTTCCCGAAATGGGGAATGCTTAATCAACATTATCAAAGGTTTTAGCATCCGGTTGGCTTACCTTGGAATTTGGTCGACGAAGTGTACATCCCAATCAATTATGGTGATGAATTCCATTAGGTTTTGGCTGTCATCATTCTAAAAGAGAGGCGTATCCGAGTTAATGAATCGATGTCATGAAGGAGACATTCTGGATCTTCGTCTGAGATACAAAAGCTGGCCAAAATATTGCCTACTTGCCTTGATATGAGTAGCTTTTTGAACTAAAAGGTTCGTACAGATTGGTCGACGATTGAAGCATACCTGGATAAAATGGGTAATCCATTTGATGTACAATATATTGAAGGAATTGCTCAACAAACCATTAGTAGCCTGTAAGTATAAGTTTCATGATTCATTTCATAAATTTCACAATGCTTGCATGAACTGCAAGATATGGATTATCTATTTTCTTAAACGCAGGAATTGCGGTCCTTTTGTTACCTCTTATCCCGAGTATTTGAGCGATGGATTACAAGTACCAAATGATGGACTTGATATCGGATTACTCCATAAAAGATATGTTGCTCTTTTATGGAAATACGGAGAAGTGAAAGCTCAGAATCCATATGCAAGCGACACAAAATATCCACGACGACCAAAGCCAAATTCCGTAATACCTGATGAAGAACAACTTTTCCATATTTATTAGATCTTTATATCTTGAGTCCGCCGATGTAATAACCTATCCTCCTTGGTTTAACTTGTTAATTTATTTGTAGAGTAGATTATTTATGCACATAATGATTTTTTTACATTTTATTTATTTCATGTAATTTCTGAAGGCTTCGATTTATTTTATGTTGTCTATGAATATAATTTAATCCTTAGTTCTGAACATGATAATTGAAATAGAATACTAGATTCAAATATTGCAACAGATAATACATCTGCTGTAACAAATAACATATCTTATGAACAGATTTAGACATATGTTGCAACATGAGATGCAACACGTAGGTCATCTACTGGAAATTATATAACAGGTCTTCCTACTTTTTTTGATTTGGTCCAATAGATTATCGATCAGTTTCAATAGATAGATTATATGTTGCAACAGATTGTATATCTGTTACAACAGACAGATTGGGAACATCTGCATAATGCAATAGATGATCAACCTATTCCAACTGATAATCAATCTATCACAACAGGTACACAATAGATATACTATCTGTTACAACAGATATATAATCTTTTGCATTATAAAAATTCAACTTTCTCCAGACAGAGAAATTATTGCCACTACATGTAAAGTGAGGTAGCTTGAAATAAAAATTTATTATCGTGTTCGTCTAAATCTTTGTACATATTCTTATTTATACACGGGCTCTATCCATTTAGTTAGGTCATCTGCTGAAAATTATATAACAGGTCTTCCTACTTTCTTAATTTATTGTAATAGATTATCTATCAGTTGCAACAGATAGATTATATGTTGCAACAGATTGGATATCTGTTGCAACAGACAGATCGAAAACTATCTATTAATGCAACAAACAACCAACCTACTCCAACAGATAATCAATCTGTCACAACAGGTATTATATATGTTACAATAGATATACTATCAGTTGCGTTATAAAAATTTAACTATCCTGACATAAAAATTATTGCCACTACACGAAAGTGAGGTGGCTTGAAATAAAAAATTATTATTGTGTTTGTCTACGTCTTTGTACATTTTATTCTTTATACATGGGCTCCATCTATTTAGTTAGTACCTCATAAGCCTAGACCCATTGCATTTTTCCCACAATGATGTTGCACATACTGTTTATTTTTATGTCGGTCAGCAAACACTTGATGTATGCAAGCGAGTACGGCCCGCACGCTGCACCGGTTCTATTTCTCTGGATCTCGATGTTCTTATTTCGACCTTCAAAATCCCATGATTCCTTCGTCAAGACTTCAGCCAGCAAATGATCCATTAGCTTACTTTGTATCAACAACTTGGGCAACAACTTCAAGAGTGGCTGCATGTGGGCTAAAAACTTATCCTTGCTGAAGACAGTTAAGTTGCAGTCATAAACTGTAATCTTTCCCCCGTAGAGTAGTATCTCAACAACAAGAAAATGTTTGACTTCCACATTCATGACTACAAGGATTCTCTTTGCCTTGGTCCAGCTCTTGCCGTTGGATATGGCCTCTTCCCTTTAACATATTTAATCGCTTCTTCATCCCATTGGAACATAGAAACTAAATGATAAAGACCCGAGCCACCGGAATCAGCTTGCTTATAGAGATCAGTGTACCTATCCTTGAAATTATTGTAGAAGTTGAGGTCCACTATGCTATCGGCAACATCATAAGCATGCGGGTATGCTAATTGCTTGCCCATCATGAGGCAGAGAATTTCATCAAAATGTTATGGTATAAGAAGCCAATTAATTTAAATAGGTTAGTAATTGTAAATAATAAAAATACAGTGGCAAAAAATTCTATGCAAAGGGTTCTCTGAATCAGTTCACAGATTACCCAGCCAACGCAACTCATGCAATAGATGTGTATTATGTTGCAACAAAATACCAAGTTGTTGCAACAAATTACACATCTGCTGCGTATATTATTCTTCGTGGATTAGATTGAAAGGCTAGGTTATCAAAAGTAAACTTACATTGTCCTCGTACCACACACGTATATTTTTCATATTCTTGAAGTCTTTGGCGGCAAATGAATGCATATTGTATTCTTTTTTAACCTTCCTCCTGCCATTCATGATTTATTGCAGTTCCTCTTACTTCTCCTTGCCAAGCGCCACGAATATGTCCATCTTCTTCAGTGGTCCCTGAACTTCAACAACTCTTGGAGCAAAAGGAGTTGCATTTTCACTGTTTTTATAACGGAGAGAATTTGTCTAATTTTTCTTCTCTTCCTCCTAACCACCGCTGTAGAAGTGAATGGCTCCCTCACCTCGTTGGATGATATGACACTCCTCCTGGATTTCAACTCCTCGACAGCTTCAGCAATAGCATCTAGCATTTTAAGAAGTTTATCCTCTTTGTCCTTGCACACGTTGCATTTGCAATGAGAACATAAAGGTAAAGAAGGGTGAGAGGGACCACTGTAAGGGTGGGAGGAACCGGTGTAGGGGTGAAAGAGACCTGTGCAAGGGGTGTTTTTAAAAGTATTTATTTTTTGTTGAGCATGCTCATAATCACGAATAGGATGGTTGCCACCATCACAAATAACTCCACCAGCAACACCCCTAGAAGAAGCACCCAAATCTGTTGCAGTTTGAGGTTGGTCATGAAGAGCTTCAACATTAGGCAGACCTTGCCTAATTGCTCTTCTTATGGATGTTGCTCCATCCAATTACTTCTTTATTAACTCCACTGTTAGGTCTTCTTTTGTATCAACAAGACCCAGAGTAAGAAAAGAAGTCATCCCTAGCTGATCATCGGTAGGCACGATCTAAGGATGCACAACCTATAAAAAAAAGACAGGAGGTATTTAAATCATATAACAATAATTTGCTGTTAGTTGGGTTACATGGATATTAACACAGCCAACTTATGCAACTGATGATCTAGTTGCCGCAGTAGCTGATTTGTATGTCGCAACAAATTGACAATATGTTACACCAGATTATACATCTGTTGTATAATTTGCATCAGATAGGTAATTTGTTGAGTTGGGTTCGGAGAACCTGAGTAACAGATAGTTAATCTATTATGAATATGGATCGTTTGTCATAACATATTACCCATAAGTTGCACCAGATGCATTTAACAAGTAATCTGTTGAAACAGATGAAACCACTGTTGCAATAGATTGAACATCTGTTTTAATATCTTTTTTGAGGAAAATTATTTTAGTTAAAAGAAGACGTACTGCATCATCCGAACGGTAAAATAGATCAGCGTCCTGCTCCTTAAATTTTTTTTGCCTCCCTTTACAGCCTCTAACCACCTAAGGATCCTTGGATGAGAAACCTTATCCGGGTAATCCTTGAACTGCTTTTGGAGGGGAGGAATGGATTTACATACCCAAGCTTGAAAAATGTAAACATGAAGCAAGCAAAAAAATGTCATAATAAGTATATAGTCATTATAAATTAATGGACAAGTAAAAATAGTAATCAATTTTACCATGAAAGCATAGGGAAATACATATAATGTGATCGTCCCTGTGGATAGCTTTGTCAGTAAATATTTGATAGCCAAGTAGTAGCTGTCATATCCCCAAGGATAGTCATTGAATTTGTCAAAATCATCAACAAGTGCCAACAAATCATATTCTATGGCTTTCCTGACGTCTCTTGCCAATAAAACAGAATGGACATACCAAACTAAGCATAATTTCTCCGTGCAGTGCTTCGGTATGTCTTTATCCTCAAGATCTTCCATCAAATCCGCCGCTATGTAGCTACTACGTCCAACAATGCCCAAAAACCCATCTTTTTTTACCTTGTGTTTGTTGGACCCTTTGTGGGGTTTTTCTTTTATAAGAGGTTCTTCTGGACGATCGCATCTCAAGACCATCACTATGGAAAACTCTTTCAATACAAAACAAACCGATATACCACAGTAGTTGATCCAGACTTAATCCATTTTTTTCTATCCTCCTTCCTCGCTTACTTAATCCTGCGCTTGAGAAGGCCATATACCATGCTCATTGGAAAACGAAGAGTATCGTCCTAAGGCAGCTCAAGAAAGTATGCAAAGTAGCTCTTCTTTAAAAGTCCATCTATGTTTTCATTCTTTATAATACTAATTCCACTGATACCAACACCAAGGCAACCGACACCACCACCAAAAACACAAATACTGACAACAACAACATCCACCAACAATACCACAAACACCATCCAACAATACCACGACGGTCAACAAAACACTGAGACAAAAACTAGGGTTTCTTGGGCGCTTCCTACTTTTTTAGTATCAAAACACAAAATTGTTAACTCATTCTCCAAGATAATACAACTAAAAGTCTTTTTTTCATCATTAACTAAAAAGCCTTAATTTTTAGAATAAACAACAAATGTAGAACTTTTCTCGAACTATGTTATCTATGAAGACATAGATAACGATGTATACAAGCGAGAATGAAGTCGAAAATAACAACTATGTGGTCAGAAATGGGAAGAAAATCAATCTATTTTGAAGGGTTGAGCAATATGTTGTGTAGTTTTTTCCTGTATTATTGAGAGAGAGAGAGGAGTGAGCACTTGATATTCGAAATAAGGAAAATTTTTTCCCGCAAATTAATCATTTATATGGGTTGATTTGTAATTTTAAAAAAGAATGACAAGTTTTGGAATTTTTAATTTGATATGAATTAATCTTAATTAGTTTTTAAAATTTCAAAAGATATAGTTTTAAAATTATTAAGTTAATGAGAACTCATTTTAACTAAGAGTGATCGATTGACGACTCCGGTCGGGATGAACGCAATACCAATACTATGCAAATGCAATGACTTAATGTAGGTACTATTATTAATATTAATATTAATGACAGCTCATTTCAACTTAGAGTGATCGATGACGACTTGGATCGGGTGAATGCAATACCAACATCATGAAAATACTGATGAATTGAAGTTGTTGTTGACCCTGTGAGCTCATTCATTAATCCCTAGTTTCACCTAAATCAATGTAGGTACTGTTATTAATCTTAACATTAAGTTAATGAGAACACATTTCAACTTAGAGTGATCGATCGACAACTCAGGTCGGGATGAACGCAATACCAACACCATGCAAATGCAATGACTCAATTAAAATTATTATTGACCCTATGAGCTTATTCATTCATACCTAGTTCCACCTAAATTAATGTAGGTACTATTATTAATCTTAACATTAAGTTAATGAGAACTCATTTCAACTCGGAGTGATCGATCGATGACTCGGGTCTAGATGAATGCAATACCAACACCATACAAATCAATAACTCAATTAAAGTTATTGTTGACACTTTGAGCTCATTCATTCATCCTTAGTTCTACCTAAATCAATATAGGTACTATTATTAATTATAACATTAAGTTAATGAGAACTCATTTCAACTTAGAGTGATCGATCAATGACTCGGGTTGGGATGAACGCAATACCAACACCATACAAATGCAATGACTTAATTAAAGTTGTTGTTGACCTTGTGAGCTCATTCATCCATTCCTAGTTCCACCTAAATCAATTGCAATGAAATTTGTTGCAATAAACGACTTAGCTGTTGGATATTTTCAAATAGATAATCATATCTGTTGCAACAGATGACATATCTAATTTAATTATAAAATAGACATTTGCATATGTTGTGACAGATGACTGAGCTATTGGAAATTTTCAAACAGATATTGATATCTGGTGTAACAGATGACATATCTGATTTAGTTATCAAATGGACATTTGCATCTATTTTCACAGATGACTGAGTTGTTGGGATTTTTCAAACAAATATTTATATTTGTTGCAACAGATGACATATCTATTTAAAAATCTTTTTTTTCTTTTAATTTAAAAGCAACCTTCTGTTCGAGTAGATAAAGTAGTACTACTAAAGGCGATAAAAAATGTTTCTTGGATAACTCAAAAATCACATTGAGTAGTCTTGTCTTGTCTTTTCAATGTCACCCATTTTCTTCCTCGTGCCCCTTAAATTATTAATGAATAGTATTAATTAATGAATATTGAAACCCCTAATACTTCCTCCGTTTCATATTAGTTGGCCTCTATTGATTTGGCATACCCTTTAAGAAAATTATACTATTAATTTAGAATTTATTTTACTAAATTAGACTTATTAATTATTCTTTGAAAATATAAATTTGAATAAATAAAATTTTTTAGTCATTTAATATTACGGGTAGTATATATAGAAATTAGAATTATCTCATCTCTCATTCAGCCCTAAATTTATTTTATCCGTCTTTCATCTTTTTCTTTCTCTCTTATTTAGGGTTATCACAGTCTTTGTTTTCTCCTCTTTATCATAAAGATACTTTTGGATCTAAACCGATCCGCATCTTAGATTACTCAACTGAAATTGCTGATTTGATCCCCTTTTGACATTAAGGTATGGTTCACTATTGCTTTTTCATTCTCTTCTTCTTCTTTCTAAGTTATTTATAACCGATTTTTTGTTTAATTATCATTTACCCATATCATATTTATTTAAAAAATTTGAAGGAACTTTTAATTGTTGAATAAACAAATAGAAATTTTTTATTACAATATGCAAAAAAAGTCATCTGGGGGAGAAGTTTAAAATCCTTGTTGGCAACATCATTTTTTGTATGTATTTTGTTTGTTTCTTTATTTTTGATGTCGTTATTGATGTTTTTGGTGGGGTTGGTGTGGTATTGTTGATGGTGTTGGAACATAAGATGTTGCTTCTTTGTTGTTGATGATGTTGTTGGAATAAATATTGTTATTTTCTTTGTTGTTGATGTTTTTTCTTTATTGTTTCTTTGTAGTTTATGTCGTTGTTGATGTTGGAACAGATGGAGAAACTGTTGGACCAAATCAAACCACCAGCAAGGCTGATTTGATATATTCCAATAGACTCCATATCTATTGCAACAGACTCCACATATGTTGCATCAGACTTCACATTTGTTGTACCAGACAAAAACTGATGCAACAGACTCCTCGTCTGATGCAACAGACTCCTCGTCTGATGCAACAGACTTCTCATCTGATACAATAGACCTACATTTGTTGCAACAAATGGATAATATTCTTTCTGTGACATTAATTTTTTTTTTCTCTTCCTTGTAGATATAAGGAACTAAAAGTTGATCAACTTTTTCCCGACCATCACAAGAGACTGCAGTAAATATGGGTTTGGAGAAATAAGTTGCATGCAGATGGAACCACTTCATATGTGGGAGGCATGTATTACTAGTAATGTTATCATGGAAACACACATAGAGTACACTGATTTTGTGAATGTTGTTTTTACCGATTAGTCATAGATCATTCAAACAAGATATCTGTAATTTTATATGAACTGATAAGGCTGAGGGACCATGAATACGATTCTCATACCCCGTTAAGATTTAATGTCATTTGTTGCTCATGTTTATTTTTCAAGCATTCTGAAGGTATCTAGTTTTGGTGTCATTGTAAAGAGATTCAATAGCGATTGAACTAACTTTTAGGGTGCATTGGACTCTGAGAAGCCCTTCGAAGCCTAGCACTGTATCTAACAAGAATGGAAAACCAATATAGTTATTTCTCTAGCCCAAATTTATATGGTTGGATTGCTTGTGGTGATGATTATACGCTAGAAGGTGCGGTAGAAGAATGCATTCGAGGAAAAATGAGTGGTTGATGAAAGACTATATCATTTGAGAGCTAATTGAAGAGGATACATAGGGTAGAAAGTAACTTCTAGCGAATCTAACTAATAAAATTATCTTAAAACATTAGAAATTTGCATCAAGTGCAAATATAAAAGTGTATTCGATAATGTAAATTCGTTTGCTGTATCTTTAAGAGAAAAATAATGTAGATGGTCACTTTGATAGGGAGCTGCGACTAGGTAGCGTGGTTGGGATTATCACCTAGATAGAAAATAGTAGAAGAATAAGAAAGCTGCCTTAAAAGAAACGAGGGTTGAAATGTTGTACATTAAGTCTAGAAAACTTCCGCCAATAGCAACTACAGTTAAAGTAAGGAATCTAAGTGAAGGCGGCAATTTCTGAATTTTAAATTGCATCCCATGCCTTCTTGTTTATGATTCTGATTAGGTCCACTATTGTTGACCTAATCGGATCAACAAACGTGATTGAAAGGCAGATTGAGTGTCACTACTTAGTTAGCAATATGGTTATAATTGATTGTGTTTTCTAGACTTATCATGCTTTTAACATTCCTTGGGGAAGATAAGAGGCTTGCTGTAGTATGCAAATCTCGATTATTTTCAAACTTGACTCCAGCTTGCCGATTTGGTCTTCAAGTTTGTTGTTTCCATCTTTGAATTTGGTATAGAGTTCCTAATCTCTTATGAGCTCGATCAGGAACACTACCTTCAACGTTGTGGCATTGTAGAAGCCCTTTAAAACACCTTCTTCAGAAGCCTTAAAGGATACATGAAGGGTCATTGTGTATATTTTTAGGTCAAAATATGTTGATGCACAGTGAAGATATGGTCCCAACAGTTTAATATCTCACATTTATTGAGCATTATCAATGCAGCCTGCTCAACCAACCTTCAAGGGTTTTGATAAATTAATTAGAAAAGAGTTTCATAATATTTGATCTAAACTGACTCTACCAAGCCTATCAAACATTATGTAACTGCAGGTTCATTACCCTATTCAAACCTTTGCCCGAGTTAGTGAACAGATTAAATGATCTCAATATCTCAGCCTTTTTGCTGATCTCTCTTTTCCCATATAGAGAACAACATATCCTCCATGTAAAATTCTACACTGTCGCTAGAAATGCTTGCTACAATGAAAGTATTTATAAGGATTGATTAGTAGCCTCTCAATATCACTTTTATGACTTCTTTGACATCTTTTCCAATTATATTAGAACTGACAAACCAAACTAAGAACAATAGCTCGATATATCCATTCCAATATAATTCCAAGAGACGTCTAGAAAGTCATAAAAGTGATATTGAAAGATTACTAGTCATGCTTTCTACAGACTTTCATTGTGGCAAGCATTTCTAGAGATAATGTAGACTTTTGCATGACGGATATGTTTTCCTCTATATGGGAGAAGAATGATCAGCAGAAAAGCTGAGATATTGAGATCATTTAATCTGTTCACTAACTCGGGGAAAGGTTTAGAGATCTTGCCCCTCCTTGCTTATCTTGTGCATGAAAATGTGAAGAGTGCAAGTCAAAACATGATGGAGTGATTAATACTGTTAATGCATTAACTGTTGATATAAAGGAATTGATATCTAATAGTAGTGTTATTCGATCAAAAAAGATTTCAGTTTCATTCACTCCATTAGAGATTAAGGCTAAGAGGTGAAAGAAAGCAATTTTCAAGGCATTATCAAGTATCTGAAAAAGAAAAATTTCAAATCTAAAAAAGGTAAGAAGATAAAAAGGGAAGGAATAGGAAGGAAAAACTGAATGCTAGATTTAGTTCATCTTGTGTCGTTATGTTTACTGAGTTACTCCATCTAATTTTGAGAGCTTTTTCTTTTCAGGATGGTAAGGAAGGCAGCATCTCCCCATCATTAGCTAATACCGAAAACAACACATCTAATGTCTTTGCTCGAGTTATTCAATAGATTAAACGATCTCAATCACTTGGTTTATTTGCTGATCAATCTTCTCCCATAGAGGAAAAGATATCAATAGAACTGCTTGACACAACGAAAGCTGATATTGAGAGATTACTGATTATGTCTTCTCAAGACTTGCTTCTGCCATAAAATTGTTTTGCATTAAGTGTTGCACTATCTATATTTATCACAACACTAGATTTTCTAACAGATGTGTCATTTGTCACAACTTTCTAGTCATCTATTTATTCAATTTCATCGAGAGCATCAGATTTTGCTAAACACTTCCTGACCTCCTAACTCAATTTTTTCTCTTGGATTGCTTCTCTTTTTTTCTTTGCATCCTTCAAGCTGGCCTCTAAACTCAATTTTTGCTCTTGGGTTGCTTCTTTTTTTTCTTTACATCCTTCAAACTATCCAGTTTGAAGGATTCAAAGAAAAAAAGAGAAGTAATCCAAGATTAAAAATTGAGTTTGGAGGCCAGCTTGAAGGATGTAAAGAAAAAAAGAGAAGCAATCCAAGAGCAAAAATTGAGTTTGGAGGCCAAGAAGTGTTTATAAAAATCAGATGCTCTCGATGAAATTGAATAAACAGATGACTAGCAAGTTGTAACAGACACCACATCTTTTGGAAAAGCAAACTGATATATCCATCTGCTGCAACAAATTGTCAATATATTGTAAGTTATCTGACAAATGAAATATATTTTGTAACAGGTTACCCATCTGTTAGATTTATTTTAAAGAATTTTTTTTTCTTTTTGAAATACAATAAAAAGATAAAATGTTGTATTTAGATCCATTTTTTTAATTTACATTTTCAAAAAGTCACCGGTTTTATTTAATTAAGAGATATGAACAGTCATGGCTTTTTGTTTGACTTAGTCACCCCTTCCAATTTAATTATTTTATAAATAGGACCCTCGGTCTCCTCTCACTCGTTAATTCTACTACACTTACAGTACAAATATGTTTGATCCAGATTCGTACAAGAAGATTCATATCTTGTCCTTGCAGGAACTTCAAAGGCAGTTTGATGAACTCCAGAGGGATTGACCGACTTTAGAGCAAGGCTGAGGAGGGCCCTGCTGCTGCCGGATGAAAATTGTCCAATTGACAATACTAATAGTAATAATAATAATAATAATAGTAATGATAATAATAATTATTAGGTTATATTTTTTTTTCTTTTAGCATATGTATGTATTTTCCTCCTTTTGTATATCGGATCTACCCAAGGGATTCAAAAATGTATGTTAGGTAGTCGACTTTGAATTTTTAATTCTAATTTAGTATTTAATTATCATTCTTACTTATTTCTTATTCTCAACATGTCGACAGAAGTTAATCTGATGCGACAGATAGATCATATGTTGCAACAGGCGGTTATTAATAAAAAAAGTTATTGTTATTGAGAGGGTTTTAAGACATGACTTTTCGATTATCTAATATGAAAAATGGTTCGTAAATAAATAATAAAAAAATAAATGATAAACACAATTTATAACCACAACAGAACGGTTATTTAATTTCAATAACTGATCGTGACTCTTCGACATTTATTTTTAAATCTATTTTTTTAATTTATATAAAAAGACTACCAAATTTGGATTAAAGATATGTTGATTATTAAAAAAGATAGCTTATATGTGCAACTGATATATTATCTAATGCAATAGATTGTAGATTTGTTGCAACAAATGGTATATCTATCTCGACTCAAAAAACCGGTTATTGAAAAGAACTTATCAAGTTACAACTTTCCACAGTAGTCAAAAAGCCACCAGTATTAATAAATGGAGGTGAACAGTTGCACCTTTTTGTTTTTGAATCTATTTTTTAATTTATATAATAATAAAAAAGTCACCAAATTTGGATTAAAGATAAACATATAATGATTATTAAAAATATATATGTTGCAACAGCTATATTATTTATTGCAACAGATCAGAGATTTGTTAGAATAAATGGTATATCTATTGTCACGGATGGGTTATCTGATGCAACAGATATATAATCTGTTGCCACAACTCCAAAAAACGGTCACTGAAAAAAACTTATTAAGTTACAACTTTCCACAGTAATCAAAAAGTCACCAGTATTAATAAATGGGGGTGAACAGTCGCGCCTTTTTATTTTTGAATCTATTTTTTAAATTTATATAATAAAAAAGTTACCAAATTTGGATTAAGGATAAAAATATGATGATTATTTAAAAGATATATGTTGCAATAGATATATTATCTGTTGCTATATCTGTTGCGACAGATCGTAAATTTATTGCAACAAATGGTATATTTGTTATCACAGATGGGTTATCTGATGCAATGGATATATAATCTGTTGCCACAACTCAAAAAGACGATCACTGAAAAGAACTTATCAAGTCACAACTTTCCACAGTAATAAAAAATTCACCAGTATTAATAAATGGAGGTGAACAGTCACGCCTTTTTGCCTAACTCATTCAAATTTAATCCTTTATAAATAGGTCCCTCCTTACCCATTCATTCTACTACACATATCTATTTATTTCTTGTTCTTGTCTTTCATAATATTACACCTTCAACTACTTTCTCTTTAAGAACTTGATTGCTTTTCCCTATCTCTGGTAAGTTTTTTTCTTGCTTTTTGTGTAAATATATATTGTATTACTTTAGGATTCTTTTCTTTAATCTTGTTTTTGTATTTTTGGTCAATTTATGCGTGTTTTAAATATGGGTGATCAGTGTGGGATGTTGTTATTTTATGAGACAACATACGGGTACTGCAGAGGCAGGTACATGATATACAGTGGGATTTAGCCGCTATCAGAGTAAGGATGTTGTGGGAGATCCGCAGGATAATAAGGGCGCTGATGTTGCCTGTCGAAGATGCGGCTGACGATAATAATAATAATGAGGAGGAATCTATTAATAATAATTAGATTATTTGGTTTCTTCTTTCTTTCTAAGTTTTTATATGTATTTTTGTTTGTTTTAGTTTAATATAAAAAATATGTTTGATCAACTTTTACCGTTTTAATTCATATTTAATTTCATTCTGTCTATTATCTTCTCAACAAACATGTCGACGATTGGACGTAAGGAATAATTTTGAATCTTATAGCAATAGCAAGATTGAAGATTTATCTGTTGGGTTTATGGTAGGGACTGATTTATGTTGTTCTAAATAGATTATTCATATGTTGCAATAGATAACTAGTCTTTTTCAACAGATAACTCACTCCGTCTCAAATTACCCTACCTATCCCAAATTGAGATGGCATATTGATTAAGAAAAAATAATTAATAACATACCTAGTTTATCATAATACCTCAATTAAATGATGTTTATATTTTAATTTGAAGAAAAAATGATTAATGCAAAGGTTAAGACATGGATTTTTTAATCTCTTCTTGATTAATAAAATAAGCCAAGTAAAATGAGAAATCAAATTAGAGAATTTGGGATGGGTAATTTGAGACCGGGGGGGGGGGGTATTTAATTTTCATTCTGTCTATTATATTCTCAACAAACATGTCGATGATTGGACGTAAGAAATAATTTTAAATCCAGTAGCAATAGCAAAACATATTGATGATCTGTTGGGTTTGTGGTAGGGGCTAATTTATATTGTTCCAAATAGATTAATCGATCTGATACAATAGATAATCAGCTGATGCAACAGATAATTAGTTTGATGCAACAAATAATCAATCTGATGCAACAGATAATTAGTCTGATGCAACAGATATATCTTCTGTTCTAACAGATTACTCATCTGATGCACCAGATGAATGATTTGTTTAAATTGTGGGCACTTATGTTGGATTCATGATCGGCTTCTATCCATTGTTGGAAAAAACAGTAGTAACTTTGTAACCCAAATGACAAATTCGACTAAAAACCATAATTTGACTTACCAAGGTCTTCTATGAAGTAATGTCAAAGTGAAAAGTGAGGATGTTCGAAATAAAATTTGACCTAAGAAATTGGTAAAATAGCAATAGTAGCGGTAACAACAACAACAATGGCCGACAAGAAGAAGATGAAAATGATAATGAAGTAGAAGATGATGATACTGAAGCAGAGGATGATGAATAAAGCAACAACAGCAACAACAAACAACAATAGTTGTGAAGAGAGAGAAAATAACAATGGATGAGAAGAGAGAGAAATGCGCCTTTTTTCCCTCCATTTTCAGTTTTATTAACTAACTTTTGGATCAAAGTGTAAATTTAAAAACATGTGGATTATTTTCAAACTTCTCCAACTTTTTAAATCCATAATAAAGTAATTGTCACCTCCACCTAATAATTAAGACTTTGTCACCTCCACCTAATAATTAAGACTTTGTCACCTACACCTCATTTTAAAACTTTTTTGTCACCTATAGCCCAAAGCCCTAGTTTCTATTATACGTGAGATAAAACTAACCTATGTTTTATGAGGTTAGTTACAGAATTCGTAGTAGTACATAATAAATTGTTAGTTCATTTTGACGTACATAACTAATTTTTGGACCCCTATGTTTTGCACATGAATCACTTAAAGTAAAAAAGTAAACTCTTTTCGTATAAAAAAATAATTATTCCCTCTGTTTCTAAGAGAATGACCTATTTTTTTTTTAGTCCGTTTAAAAAAGAATGAATCCTTTCCTTTTTTGGCAATACTGTAATTTCAACTTTTCAAATGGCATGTTTAGGAACAAAAGATTAAACGGCATTTTGGTACATTTGACACAAATTTAATTTAAGGTCATAAGATTCTAAAGTCTTCTTTATTTTCTTAAACTTTGTGTCAAGTCAAAATAAGTCATTCTTTTTTAAACAGAGAGAGTATCTGTTTTGACTTGACACGAAGTTTAAGAAAATAAATAAGAATTTTAAATCTTGTGATCTTAAACTAAAGATATCTCAAATGTACTAAAATATCTTTTAATTTATAGTTTAAACATGCCGTGTGAAATTTGAAATTAAAGCGCTGTAAAAAAAGTTTTTTTTTATTTTTTGAAAGAGTTTAGAAAAAAAAAAGGTAGATAATTCTTTATGAAAGGGAGGAAGTATATGAACTTAAAAGAGTGTAGTTTGAAGTTTTTATTTGAGTCTTTTTAAGATTCAAACAAATACATGTTGAGCAAGGAGGAAGAGAAGGCTATACAAACGTGTTATCTAATCAAATAATATCTCATTTAAGTACCTTGCTGCTTGTTACAAAACCACCGTTACAACCCAACCCTCTTGAAAATAAAAATCTTATGGTATTGGTCAGTTAAAATTTTGAAAAGTTCAGCGGACATACCAATCAACTCGAATCAACTAGCTATTTCTGAATTCTGGTCAAATAATGAGTCAACTAATCATAATATATATATATATATATATATATTTCCCAAGTTTGCTGGGTGTTGTATTATGAGCCCGTTTGGATAGTATTACAAAATAATTAGTTTTTTAGTTTAAGTGATTAAAAGATTTAAATAAGTACTTATAAATTAAGAGATAAGTGTTTTGATAGAAATGTTGAACCTGAAAAAAAGTTGTTGATGTGTTTGGTAAACAAGTGATGTTAAGCATTTTTTCTATCGTCAAAATGATATAAATGTTGTTAAAGCTGTTAACACCATAAATAAGGTGAATTTTTAAAATTTTTTAATTCTAATAATTTAAAAATAATGATGGATTCACTAAATATAAAAGAGAAAGATGAAGAGAAAACTAGAGGGAAGAGATGAAGAGAAGCGACAAAGAGAAAAAGAAAGAAAAATTACATATTTAAGGGTTACATGTTCAGGGTATTATTGAAATTTGAGGAAAATATAAGGTATCAAAAGATAAATGTATTGATCAAATCTAAAAGAATTTTAATCTAAAAAAGTAGAAAATTAGGGTACCTAGTTGTAGACACGTAAAATTTATTCGGTCAAATTCATATAAAATTTGGATTTGATCCATATTTTATTGGGTCTAAAATTAGTTTGGGCTATAAACCCATTTTATTCTTCATCAAGGTCCATCTCACCTTGAGGCCCAAACTCATGCCACGTGTCAAATGACGTGGCATCCCAGTCAAATTAAAGACCAATGAGGCAAGGGCACACGATCAAATGAGGTGGCAATCCAAGTCAAATTCAAGAGTCAATGAAACATCGCCAAGTGTCCCAAATGACATATTTTTGGCCAATCACAAGTAACCTTGTCATATAACATGTGTGATAAGCTTGAAAATTGAATGGACCAATCAGAATGAGGCAGAAAAGGTTATTTACACTTTGACTGCCTACCCCCTACAACTATAAATAAGAGGGTTACATAATTTTCTGGGGTTATTCTGCAAGCATTGGTGGAAGCTTCTGCATTGACTACAAAGCTCTTCAACGAATCGACTAATGGAGTTCTGCCCGGAGGTCAACTCGACAAGACGAAGTGCTGTCAAACAATTCCTGAAGATCCAAACAAATTTCTAGGCGGCTCAAATCCTCCGAAAGTTTGAGAATCACACTACAAAGGCCCTCAAATCACGAAAAAACTTAGAAGAGAAGAATCGAGAGAATAAAAGAATTATACCAGTAAATTTTGTTTATATAAAATCATTATTTATTTTTTTGCTTGCAGTTAATTGTCATATTTAAGAAAATTTGTTGCGAACAAATTTTGGCACGCCCAGTGGAACACTTTCTGCTCTCCATCTCTTCTTCCTACAAAATCAAATTCAACTACTACTATGGACTTCGAAAATACTAAAGTTGTCTCAGGCAAAACACTGGTACTGCCACCTCTGATGATCTCATCTATGTTGGTACACTCACTCGGTGCAAGTTGAAGACTAGTGGTTGGGATGGATCTGAGTACTTCACTTCTTTGAAGAAGGCAAAAAAGAGTAAATCTCATACGGCGGCTAGAATCGCAACTCCTGGGGGAAACTTGACATCCTTGCTATGTGATGAGATCTCTCAGTCTGGCATCAATTTTAGAGGATCTGAGGCTTCGACTAATTCTCCAGTTTCAACAAAGGTCAATGCCTTGATGGCTGACGCAGCTGATATAGATGAGAAGTTCGCAATAATGGAACAAACCATTGAAGTTATAAAGAAATTTGTTGAGGATAAAGATTTAAATCGCTCAACTGATGAACAAGTTGGAGTCCTTCGCCCCTGGAGAAGCGAGCTAGGACCCTGCATATCCACCCGACTTTACTCTATGAAATAAGAATGCCGATGAGTCACCTAGTGAGACTAAATCTCAAAAAGTGAAGTAGCCTACTTCGGTTAGAGCTCTGTCAATTCAACGGTTGTAAGACATGATAACTAACACTATCAGGGCTCAATATGGCGGAGCACCACAGAGTTTGTTGTATTACTCCAAGCCTTACACAAGGTAAATTGACTGTCTATCCATGCCAAAGAACTATCAACCACCAAAGATGAAGCAATTTGATAGAAAGGGAAACCCGAGGCAATATATCACCTACTTTGTCGAAACTTGTAGCAATGCTGGAACAAACGGAGATCTCCTAGTGAAATAGTTTGTCTGTTCATTAAAAGGGAATGCGTTCGACTGGTATATCGACTTGAAGCATGAGTCAATTGATAGTTGGGAGCAGCTCGAGAGGGAATTTCTCAATCGATTTTACCGCACTCGATGAACTGTGAGCCTGATAGAATTGACTGGTACTAAGTAATGAAAGGATGAGCCTGTGGTGGATTATATTAACCGTTGGAGGTCATTGAGTTTGGACTGCAAAGATTGCCTTTCTGAAATATTTGCTGTATAAATGTGCACTCAAGGAATGCATTGGGGTATTCTATATATACTATAAGGAATCAAACCGTGAACATTTGAAGAACTTGCTACACGAGCACATGACATGGAATTAAACATCACAAGTCATGGGAAGGCGTCTCCTTTTGTTGATCTTACAAAACAAAAGAAGGAGTTCAAGAAGGGTACGATCCCAAAGATCCATACTAAAGAATCCCTGGTTATGAAAGCAACTTCAGTAAAGGTCACGACGAAGCAAAAAGTGATGGATGATAAAACCTCTAAGAAACATCCGAGGGAGGAAAAATGCCAGCCAACTTTGAAAGAGTTGGAAGCAAAGGTTTAGCCATTTCCAGATTCAGACGTACCTACGATCCTTGATGAATTATTAGCCAAGAAAGCCATTGATCTTCCAGAATTAAAGAGGCTTGAGGAAATTAATAAGGTTAATGATCACAAGTACTGCAAGTTTTATCGCGTCATTAGCCACTCAATGGAGAAATGTTTCGTCTTGAAGGAGAAAATCATGACACTAGTAAGTGAAGGAAAAATCATCATTGACATGGACGAAACCATGAATAAAAATCAAGCTAGTGTCGTTGATCAACAAAAATGCTCCATGCTGCAAACTATGCAAAGCACCATCTTATTACAATTTGGGAGCTTCAGGCCGGTTGAAGTTGATGCCCCAAGAAGAAATTCTGAAGCTACAATAGGGGTAGACGATAATTCTAAAAATGAGGAGGATGGCGGTTGGACTCTGGTTTCTCATAAGAAACAAAGACATCGAGCGATTCCAAGGATATGACATCCTAAGCTAAAAGTTATGGGGCATAATGTGGATCAGCTATGACCATAAAAAAGCATCACTTTTAATGCTAGTAAGAGGACTAGTGGTTTTATGTCACAGAAGGCCCGAAGACCTATCACATTGCATGAATTTTTTCTAAAAAAATTCTTTCAATACATCCAAGTCAGGGCTACATATGTAATTTCCAGCATAGAGGAACCCAAGGAAAGCAAACAAATGGATTATCTAACAATGGCACAACAACACTATGTCAAGCCAGAAGATGCATCGTGTTTTGCTGTAATTTTCTTCACCGATGATGACTTGTTGTTAGGGTCTAAACTACATAAAAGACCATTATTTGTCGTGGGAGCTACTTGAGAACGACACCTCAATCGCATATTGATCGATGATAGTTCAGCGGTCAATATCATGCCATGGGAAAGATTTCTGCAGAATTATCCATTGGCAATATGAAGTCAAAAATTTTGATTCACGTCATAAATGCCAAGACACCGTATAACTTGCTGCTTGGACGTCCCTTCTTGCATAAAAATAGAGTGGTGACATCTACTTTTCATCAATGTATGAAGTATATAAAGGATGGTGAGGTAGTCAAAGTTGATACGGATATCAATCCTTTCACAGAGATAGAGTCATACTTTCCAGATGCAAAATTCTACTTAGACTCTTGTGAGTTAGCTGTGAAGAAGCCAACACCCTTCAATCCAATCAGGTTCAATTCAAAAAAAGTGATAGCAATGCAAGCGAGTGTTGCTAAGATGTCTAAGGAAAGAGCTGAAGGAATTGCCATTAAGTCCTCATTATCTGAAGGAGACATGAAAGTGAAGACAGATAATGAGTATTTAGTCTTTTGCTACATTCAACGTGAGATTCAAAGAGAGGGATAACCCTTGCTAGAGGCATTTCCTCAACAAATTCGCAATCCAAGAAAAGAAATGAGCCACGAAATATTTTAAGATTTGAAGAAGAGTATAACTGTACCAATCGTACAAATCCAACGTATTACTCTTGAGCCCTCAAGAAATGACACCTTAGTTGAGATAAAAGGTCACTTTGATCAAAAGGCTTTCACAATACTTGAAAAATTAGGTTATGACTTCTCCAATACGACAAGACTAGGAGAGCTCAAGGATGAAGTCACTGGCAAAAAAATACACGGCCTTACAGCATCCCAAATAAAGTTGAGAAAGCAAGGACATTACGTCGCCACTCTTAAGTTTGGGCTAGGATTCGAATTGCCAGAGCCTCTTCAAATTTCCGGTAAGAAGGTGGAGAAAATGACTTCATCTCACCACATCTCAGTAGAAGGAAAGAAAGAAGGGTGAGGACAAGAAAATACCATAACGAACCTCAATATTTAATCATATAGGAAAATCAACACCTCGTGTCTCTGTATTTGATAGATTAGGAGGAAAAGATGGAAGTGGAGCTTCTAACTATGTAAAAGGATGTGTCACCATCGCGAATGCCTCTATTTTTCTTCACTTGGGAACCACGAAAAAGATATTATCTAGAAAGACGTTGTTGGGGAACGAACAACAATATTTCTCTGAGGATATTAATGAGAAGGAGATTCATGTGCTTTCCCATCGCGCATTAAAAAAAGTCTATTTTGTCAATTACCACAGATGACCCATTGAAGGTAAGAAAAAGAACTATTGTTTTTACCAACCAGCATCTTGGAGAAACAAAAGAGGATCCAGAGGAAGCCAGTGCATCATATCATATAACGGTAGAGGACAATCTGTGCCATGATGAAATGGATGATGATGTTCAAGAAGCACCCCCTCAACTTAAGGATGGAGTACAATCGACTGTCTATGAACTCAAGGAGATAAACCTCAGTACATTGGAGAAGAGAGAAGCTACTTCAAGTTATTAGTTGAGTACAAAGATGTCCTTGCCTGGTCATACAAAGAAATATCTGGCCTTAGTCCTAAGGTAGCTATTCATCATTTGGGGATCAAAAAGAGGGTACGTCTTGTAAAGCAGTCACAATAAGTGTTTCACCCTGAGTTAGTAACACAAATTGAAGTAGAGGTCAATAAGCTCATCGAATCCAAATTCATTTAAGAGGTGAAATACCCATCATGGATATCAAATATTGTACCTATCAAAAAGAAAAATGGCCAAATACATGTGTGCATTGATTTTTGAGACTTGAACAAAGCGTGTCCGGAGGATGATGACGACTGGACATGAAGCTATGTCATTTATGGATGGGTGTTCCGGATAAAACAAAACCAGAATGTCCCCAAGATACGAAGAATGCACTGCTTTCCGAACTCTGAAAGGGATATACTGCCATAAGGTGATGCCTTTTGGTCAAAAGAATGTGGGTTCCACCTACCAACGTGCAATGCAAAATATTTTTGATGACATATTTCATAAGAAGGTGGAATACTATGTCAATGACTTGGTGGTAAAGAAAAAGTGTAGGGACGGCCATCTTGATGATCTTCGTATTGTTTTTGAGAGGTTAAGAAAATTTGACTTGAAAATGAATCCACTCAAATATGCATTTGGAGTTACTTCAAGAAAGTTTCTTGGCTTTATTGTGCGTCACCGTAGAATTGAAGTTGATCCCACAATGATTGATGCCATTCAGAAAATGCCAAAGCCAAGGAGCTTAAGAGACCTCTGCAGTCTGCAAGGAAATTTGGAATTCATTCGGAGGTTCATCTCTAATGAAGAAAGAAGTCCCTTTCCACTGGGATCAATCATATCGAAATTCTTTTAAAAGCATCAATAGATACTTGTTGAATCCACCTGTATTGGGGGCACCAACTCCTGGTAGGCCGTTAATACTCTACATTGCATCACAAGAGCAATCACTTGGAGCACTTCTGGCTCAAGATAATGAAGTTGAGAGAGAAGAAACACTGTAATATCTAAGTCGAACTTTGATAGGAGTTGAGTTAAATTATATGCACATTGAAAAGATCTGTTTGGCTTTGCTTTATGCGATAAATAAATAAAGGTATTATTTTAAAGCATACACCACTAAGCTAATTTCTTGAGTTGATCCCGTGAAGTTTGTGATGACTCATCCAGTTCTCTCAGGACGTCTAGCCAGATAGTCTATATTGTTTAACCAATATGAAATCATATACATGCCTCAAAAGGTTGTAAAAGGGCAAACACTTGCCAATTTCCTCACTTATCACCCCCTGCCAGCAAAATGGGAGATTTCAGATGAGTTTCTTGATGAAGATGTATTATTTACTGAAGAAATGCCAACATGGACAATGCTCTTCGATGGATCAGCACGTCAAGATGGTGCAAGGGCAGGCATCGTGTTGATATCACCAGAAAGACTAATCTTGCCATTTTCATTTGTTCTGGGTGAAACATGTTCCAATAACGCTGTAGAGTACCAAGCTTTAATTATTGGGCTTAAAATGGCATAGGATATAATGATTCCATAATTGGATATCTATGGTGACTCTAAGTTTATCATAAATCAACTCTTAGGCAGTTACGAGGTGAAGAAGAAAGATCTTATACCATATCACCAATACACTACTCGTTTGCTTGAAAGGTTTGATCAAGTGTTCTTAAACCATGTCCTAAGAGAAGAAAATCGCATGGTGGATGCTCTAGCAAACTTAGCTACGACGATGGCACTAGGAGAAAATAAGTCAACAAAGGTGCAAGTAAGTCATTGATGGGTTATTCTCGGTTGCCTTGATCTTCAAATAGACAAAAGCCTCCATACATCTGTTCGAGTTGTTGAAGAATAAGATTGGAGAAAAACACTAATTAAGTATCTCAAACATGGAAGGCTGCCCGAGGAGCCACGGAAAAGAGCAGACATTAGGAGAAAGGCACCATGATTCATCTTCCATGAGGGGATTTTATTTCATCGTTCTTACGAGGGGTTACTCTTGCGGTGTCTTAACAAGAAAGAAGCTCAACAAACAATGGAGGAAGCACATTCTAGCACATGTGGATCACACCAATCAAGGCCTAAACTTTATTTTTGCATTAAAAGGATGGGCTACTACTGGCCAACAATGGTGATGGACTGTCTAGAGCATGTCGAAAGGTGTCAAGCATGTCAATTTCATGATAATTATATGCATCAGGCTCCAGAGCATCTTCATCCAACTATAGCATCATGGACTTTCAATGGTGGGGACTTGATGTTGTTGGACCTCTCCCAAAGTCGTCAAAAGGGTAAATGTACATCTTAGCTGCTACTGATTATTTCTTGAGATAGGCTGAGGCCATGCTACTAGAAGAGGTAAAAAGGAAAATTTTGTTGATTTTATCAAGTCGAACATCATCTTTAGGTATGGCATACCAAGATACATAGTATATAATGGAACGCCTTTCAATAATAAGCTCATGAGGACTTTGTGCGAGAAGTTCAATTTTAAGCAGCATAAGTCTTCAATGTACAATGTGCCTGCTAATGGTCTTGCCGAAGCTTTTAATAAAACACTTAGTAACCTCTTGAAAAAAGTGATTGCGAAAAATAAAAGAGACTGGTATGAGAGGATCGGTGAAGCTTTGTGGGCATATCGTATGACCTGTAGAAATGCAACCCAAGAGACTCCGTAATCATTGGTATATGGTGTAGAAGCAACGAATGGAGATCTAAGAAGGTCTTACAACTGAAAGTAATGCTTAACTTTATCTGGCTGAGTTAGAGGCATTGGACGAGAAAGGATTAGAAACACAACAAAAGTTGGAATGTTATCAAGCTCGACTTGCTAGAGCTTTCAACAAGAGAGTGCGACCGCGATCATTTCAAGTAGGAGACATGGTCTTAGCAATTCGGAGACCCATAATCCTCAATAAATACATCGGTGACAAGTTTACATCTAAATGAGATGGGTCATATGTTGTGAAAGAAGCATATTCAAGTGGCGCTTATAAGATCGTCGATCAAGATGGTGTGAGAGTTGTTCCCATCAATGGCAAGTTCCTGAAGCAGTACTTTCCATGAAGGTCGTCTACACTCCTTAAGAAACGAGTATAAGCTGCATGTCCACTCCTGGTCCGCGTGAGTATAAACTGTGAACGACTCTAAAAAAAATTAAATAATAAAAAAATTAACTCATCATCCTGAACTATGCTAAGACTTGATCCTCCCGAGGTATGTAGGCAGCTTAGAGTATGCTTTTACTCTAAGTTCAGTCTTATGATGTAAAAAAAAAGAGTAAAGGAAAAGGATTCATCATTACTTGAGCATGACAATAATACTTTGAAGTGACATAGATGTCGCATGAATTGAACGTTTCTTCGCTTAGTTTACCACAGATGCGCAAAAGTGAAGAAACAAGTAAAGTAAAGCAGAATTCGATGGTATATCTAGATAAATCCATGAAGGATATGGTCTTGATTTTTACATGTGTGGTATATATTTGCAATGAAAAAGGCAGCTAGTAATTCAACGACTTCTACGTCAAGTTATGAATTTTCTACCATAGCCACTCAATGCTGCGAAAAAAACCTCACATTTCGAAATGAGCTGACTTCAAGGAAGAATTTGTACAAATACATAAAGGATATAGTCATGATTTTTACATATGTGTCAGCTCTTGGTGTTATCTTTGCAACAAAAAAGACGGCTCATAATTCAAGGACTTCTGCATCGAGTTATGAATTTTCTACCATAGCCACTCAAAGCTGCGAAAGAGACCCTCATGTTTCAAACTGAGCTGACTTCAATAATGAATCTGTACAAATCCGTAAAGAATATGGTCATAATTTTTATATATGTGGCAGATCTTGGTGTTATATTCTGAAAAAGACGGATCATAATAAAAGACGGCTCATAATTCAAGGACTTCTGTATCGAGTTATGAATTTTCTACCATATCCACTCAAAGTTGCAAAAGATACCCTCACGTTTCTAACTGCGCTGACTTCAATGACGAATCTATAAAAATTCGTAAAGGATATGGTCATAACTTTTACATATGTTTTATCTCTTGGTATTATCTTTGGAACAAAAAAGACGTCTTGTAATTCAAGGACTTCTGCGTCGAGTTATGAATTTTCTATCATAGCCACTCAAAGCTGCAAAAGAGACCCTCACGTTTCGAACTGAGCTGACTTCAAGGATGAATCTGTACAAATTCGTAAAGAATATGGTCCTGATTTTTACCTATGTTGTAACTCTTGGTGTTATAGTTGCAACAAAAATAAGATGGTTTATAATTCAAAGGCTTGTACGTCAAATTATGAATTTCCTACCATAGCTGTGCAAAACTATGAAATTGGACACATTTATGGTTAACTTCAAAAAAATTACTTCCAGTTAATTGGAAAGAAGTTTGATTTTGATACATGTTGTCAACAGAGCTCAAAGTTTATTCGTGATTGGGGAAAAATTCATTTAGCTTGATCATTAAAAAAATAGAAACAGACGAAACAATATTTGAATGAAAGCTAAAGGCCACTTTTATTGCACCAAAGGTAAAAATGTCACTACATCATAATAAGCAGTAAAAAAAATCCTGAGCAAGTATATAAACTATGGAAAGGGTTGAAATTCCAGAATTTGTTGATGACTCGCCTCAACCGCCTCTTTCAGTTTGGATAATGTCTCCACTTCGTCTTCGGATAATGGATGTTTCTCCCTAATCGCACTTTGTCTTAGGATAATGGATGTTTCTCCCTAATCGCATAAAGCTCGCCCTCAAAAGTGACGATCTTCTCTTAGATTTTCTACAACCGTTCTTTCTGCTTTTTTATGCATGAAATAGTCTTCTCCCTCTTCACAGATAAGAGCTTCAGTTCTTTATCAAACTTAGCAAGATTTGACTAGAGACCCTCCATGCGCCCTCTCTCCTTGGTGTTTTCCTCTTTTGCATTAACAAGGCTTTGTTGCACATCAGAGAGTAATTTTTTATGGTGATCTTTAGTTATTTTCAGGGATGAAGATGATTTCATAGCGTCGTACTCCTCATATGTTTTTGGACAGAGCCCTCTAGAATAGAGGTATGGATGGCGTTAATTCCTTTGAGCTCCTCCATAAGCATGTTCACACCATTTTTCAACTTTGTAAAGTCATCCGAATATTCAACGGAGAACATGATTATCCATTTATAAAATGCACCACACATCTGAAGAATTTAAGACTTCTTGAAAGTAGAGATCGTCTCTTGTGGTTCAAAATTTGGGGCCACAAATAATGATAAACACAATGAAGGCGCATGAACTTTAGGTGACTTAGATTGGTCATCCACAATCTCCATGTTGTTTGTCAAAGCTTCTGCAACATGAAGATAAGATGTATCAAGGTAACTTTGACTCGTAACGCCATAAAAATGCCATTAAGCATATCGGTAGAAATGCCTTGGAGGTTCAGCTTCAAAAAAAAAATTTAGCAGGGTATTATTATTTTTCTTAAATAAAAAAGAGAGAGAAAGAAAGTAATCTTACTTGTTCTGTGAGTTCAGTCAATGGTATAATGGAGCTAGGGTCATTAACAAAAAATGCCTTGCTATCTATGGTAGCATTGTCCAAATCAACAAACTCGATAGATTGGTCTTTTGCCTTCTTTCTTTTGTGCTTCCAATGTTGGTCTTGGTCTCCTTCCATTGAGCTAGTGTCATCATTAGCATCTACAACTTCATTAACTATGCGAATAGGTGGAATCTTATCGTCGAGTGGAGTTTTGGTTGGCATCTTTCCACTATTAGTCTCAAGTAAAGAAGAATCGTTGTTTCACTTGCGAGTCTTATTCTATGCCACAGAAAGAGTGTCATTAAATTTCAATGAAGGACGACTTGATCCTTTTCCAGTTTTCACCAACTTACCCCTAAAAGGGAAAAACTTAGAAGACAACGGGCTCGTCTTTGACTTAATAAGGGAAAAAGTGGAAGACTTACCTTGTTCCGATGGACGAAGGGGAACTTTCAAGACAATTTTATTTTGTCCAATAAGATTTGGTCGACCAATATACCACCAATTTTTATACCTATTGGTTTTTAGAGGCCTTTCGGGATGTGGTGGTATACTGATGGTTGAAGAACTACTAAGATGGGTGCAAGAGTCCCAAAGTCGTACCAATTCTTCAAGTGTGTCATCATACGGTCATTTGATGAAGTTTCCAGGAAGGTCTTGAACAAATCCAAAGTATCGGCTGAATCTATGTGGACTGTAAGGCTCCATGATAAAGTGATCATCACACCGCAGAGTAACGTAGCTCGAATGAAGACTAATGAAATAATCGTTCCAAGAACTAGACAATTTTCCATTGTCTGCTATAAACAACTCCTTGGGTTAGTGCATGGCCAAGGTGGGGAGACTGTAGATATCGGCATTTTGAAATAACCGTCTTGCACTAGAAAGATCAAAGCTTCTAGCCATCCTTTCCCCAGCAATCCTACAATACGAGCATCATTGTAATGACGTGCTTTATAGTGGGAGTTAAAATACGCACCAATCCATCCATAGACATATTGTATAGGAAAAATTATGTCGCTTGCACCTTAGTTTATTGAAGTTGTGATCTCTGTCAAGCCTTTGTAGATACTAGTCAAAGCGAGAATTGCTAGTGCAAACCTATCCCCATGAGCCATTAGACTTGCAATCTTAAAGATGCTAGGACGAATGTGGTCAAGTTTCTTAATTAGAAGAAGGAACTTGAAAATCCATCAAGCGAAAAAAGCAGCCAAGTTCGTCTCTTCTCTAAGAGACCCTTCCACACCTAACTCGATGAAAGGGATGTTCTCTTCTTCCATTCACAGTAAAAATGACATATCAATGTAGCCGTTCGGACTATGATTTGACTTTGGTTTAGCTGGCTGTTTAGGGCCTCATGGTGAAGGCTCTTTGTACCGCTCTGGTCCTTTGAACCAAAAAAACACCGAATCACGGACAGAAACCTCCTTAGACGACGCACCATTTGAAAGCTGATAGAATGCTGAAAATAAGTAAGCACAAGTTTTAGGCAAAAAAGACTTCCCTTGCTGATCTGTTTATGACAATTCTTTGGCCGAATGGACGACTTCATCAAAGAAACTTTCGTATACTGGAAGGCCCCCAATCGTATGCATGTCCCACAATGAAATAGAAAGCTCATCAATGCCGACACAAATTATATTGGTCGAGGAATGCCAAAGTTCACAAAAGGCCTACAAAACATTCTCTTTGACGTCGTAAGTGAATAAAGAAGCCAAAACAGCATCATAAATCTTAGTTCTCTCCATTGTCTCCTTGCTACATCTAAGGATATCCTCTACCCACTCCCAATAGCAAGTAACATAACAAAACTCGCCAAAGCCTGATTGAGGATAATTCCATGTAGCAAGGCCCTTATTCGAGTATGTAGCAGCAGATTCCTTGTCATGTGTAGATGAATGCAACACAAAAGCAGTAGTATTAATGACCTTTTGGAGTCAAGGACATTAATTTCTTAGTTTTTTGACCATTTGTCTCGATGAAGAGACGTGTCAGGCGATCCTCTGTCAAGTGGGAAGACACCTATTACTAGAGGATGAACTTTCAAGATAAGGACACTAGCAAGAGAATATCGTTTATCGTTTTCTATTTCAAGTAGAGGATATGGTGTCATTTGGTCCCAGAATTTCACCATAATTTCAAAGAACTGAAGATAGCCTCTCTGTGTTTGAATGCCTACCTAAGATATTAAATTAAACGGTAAGTCTGCTAAAAGAAAAAGGAGTATCACAAGATTTAGGCTGAAATTTAAAAAATTTACCTAATAAAATATAGAGGTTTTATGCTGATGGATTTCATATTTAACTTAGATCTATGAGTCTACTTTCCAATGCAAAAAATTTCACCTAATTCCGATACTTCCACGTTGAGATATGGACTTTATCGTGACGCTGCGCAAAGCTGAAATAACAAGCAAACCAGGATTAAAAGGCTATTTTTAGAGCAATATCTGGGACAATTCTGATGCAATATGATTATGGTTTCCATGTGATACGTACCTATACGAATCTAATTTTCAATGCAAAAAATGTCACCTGATTTTGATGCTTCTGCGTTGAGATATGAAATTTTTTGTGACGTTGCGCAAAGCTGAAATGACAAGCGAATCAGGATTAGAAGGCCGTATTTGGAGCAATATCAGGGACGATTCGAGTGAAATCTGAGTTTGGTTTCTGAGTGAGACGTATATCTACGAGTCTAGTTTCCAACTCAAAAAATGGCTCCTGATTTTGTTGTTTCTAAGTCAAGATATGAGAGTTTTCGTGACACTGCACAAAACAAGTAAACAGTGACGAAACAGAACTGAAGGTCTGATTTTGAAATGATACTTAGGCAGATCTGGTGATAATATGAGCGTGGTTTCTGCGTAGAACGTAGCCTTTTGAGTCTACTTTCCAACACTACAAGCCGTTCGTGATTCAGACACCTTCACGATGCATTATGAAGCTTTTTCTACAAACACGCCAAAGTGCTGAAAGCTCAATTATGAAAAAAAAAAAAGAGCAAAAAGAGGAGAAGAATGGGAGTTGAATTTCTGCTCAGTCTGAATTACAATGATTAAAAAGGGATTTGATGTCCTTTTATAGACTCTGAGAGGGCCAATTTGATTTTAAAAAGGAATCTGCTGAACAAAGTTGTCTTCAACAAGAACTGGGACGTTTAAGTGTACAAAAATAAGTCAAGTTCCTGATCCTTTTTGAAGTGGGATAACATCATTAATCAATCCTATTAAAATTCAATATAGGACTAATAGCCAAATCCTATATCATTTGGATATATTTAGTCTTAAACAGAATTTACACTGGATTCACGTTATTCTACACGAGTAATCTTGACTTTGAAGAGTCGGACGTTGATAAAATGCTCAAGTCTTAAAAAAAATAGGACTTCACAAATACTTCAAATCTCGTCTGTAACGAGTCCGACAAATCAAACAACTTAACGAGCCTTGAAGTAGAGGCATCTGTAGACACGTAAAATTTATTGGGTAAAATTCATATAAAATTTGGATTTGATCCATATTTTATTGGGTCTAAAATTAGTTTGGGCTATAAACCCATTTTATTCTTCATCAAGGTCCATGTCACCTTGAGGCCCAACCTCATGCCACGTGTCAAATGACGTGGCATCCCAGTCAAATTAAAGACCAATGAGGCAAGACCACACGATCAAATGAAGTGGCAATCCAAGTCAAATCAAGAGCCAATGAAACATCGCCAAGTGTCCCAAATGATATGTTTTTGGCCAAACATAAGCAACCTTGTCACATAACATTTGTGATAAGCTTGAAAATTGAATGGACCAATCACAATGAGGCAGAAGAGGTTATTTACACTTGGACTGCCTACCCCCTACAGCTATAAATAGGACGGTTACATAATTTTCTAGGATCATTCTGCAAGCATTGGAGGAAGCTTCTGCATTAACTACATAGCTCTTCAACGAATCGACTAATGGAGTTCTACCCGGAAGTCAACTCGACAAGACGAAGTGCTGTCAAACAATTCTTGGAGATCCAAACAAATTTCTGGGAGGCTCAAATCATTCGAAAGTTTGAGAATCACCCTACAAAGGCCCTCAAATCACAGAAAAGCTTAGGAGAGAAGAATTGAAAAAATAACAGAATTGTACCCGCAAATTTTGTTTATATAAAATCATTATTTTGTTTTATTTTTTTTTTATTGCATTTAATTGTCATCTTTAAGAAAATTTGTTGTGAACACTAGCTTGGCCGCAACTTGATTTGCCTCTTGATAATAATGAATTGCCTCAACATTGGCCTAGTTCATTATGTGGAGATATCATCGATGGTATTCCTTAGTTTGAGATTACAAGTCTTCTTATCCTTGATCATGTCGGTGATAAGCAAAGATTCCAACTCACTAGTGAAATTTTTTAACCCATTGTAATTGCACCAAGTAAGTCCAAAGAGGGCAGCTTGCTCTTCTGCGCTATTATTGTTATTGCAACTACATGAGATAGAAAAAGCCATTATAAAGTCAGCATTCTTGTTTCTCAATACTCCAACTCCAGCTTTGTTGCTCTCGTGTAGAAAGCTACTTTCGGTAGCTAAATCGAAATAGCGAAACTCTTGGGTCTTTTTCGGCGAGATCCTTCCGCATTGGCGGCGAGTGGAGTGCCACAATCCCATTCATCATTTTGGACAGCTCAAAGTTGACTAGTACAATCCGCATGTAAAGTCCGCTATTCTCCCTTTCAAGTAGGGTTCTAGTTTAATTTGATTGATCCTGGACTTGGCTTCTGCCAGTACACTAGAATAGAACGATAATTCAGATGATGAAGGAAAATATACTAAAAATATATATATTAATATGGTTTGGTCAAACGACCTATATATTAAAAATAATATTGAAAAAAAATAATTAAAACCTATTGGAAGAAAATCTCCTCCTAAACAAAACTCTTTAATAACTACATTGTGGATACTATTATTTTATATGAGAAGAGGGGTCTTCTATTTATAGAGTTTCAAAACTCTTCCTCCATGAAAGAGGTTAGCGAAATATAAAAAATTTTTATATTTTCCTTTTAGAAAAAGTAAAAGTATTTATGGTTACTTTTATTTTCCTTACGAGAAAAAGTAAAACTTAATTTTGGTAAGAAAATCAGGGCAAAAACCCTAACAAATCTCCCCTTTTTGACTTGATTTTCTGCAAAATATTCTTGATCCTCCTTCTTCTTATGCATGATCTTTGTTCTTCATATATCACTGTTGCTTACCATGATTAAAAATTGATATGGGTTAAAATTGGAGCCCTATGCATTAAAAATAAAAGCACGGGTTGATAAGATTGAAAGTGGAGCCTTGTGCATTGAAAGTGAATACAGGTTAAGAGTGGAGCTCAAGAGTTAAAAATAAATGCACGAGTTGAAAGGAGCCCAAGCGTTAAAGCAAGTATGGGTTGAAAATTGAAATCCATAAACATAGGTTGAAAATTGATTTTGGTTTTAAAGATGGATTAGCAGGAAGATAGTTGAAAATTTGTTTGATTTTTTTCTCTCCACATGTAGCTTTTTTGGACATATATCTTCATTATTATTAAATTGGTTGCAACTTTGATCTTAAACTATCCTTAATCGAACCATCGAATCTTTGAACCATCAGCTCTGATACCACTTGTTGGGTTCAAAATTGAGAGTGAGTCATGCGGAAGCTTAAAGTTTGCAAACAATAGGATGGTAATTCAGATGAAAAAAGAAATATACTAAAAATATATATATTAATATGGTTTGGTTAAACGACCTACATATTAAAAATAATATTGAAAAATAAAACTTAAATCTATTGGGAGAAAAACCTATAAACTTAAAATCTATTGGGAGAAAAACCTATTGGGAGAAAATCTCCCCATAAACAAAATTCTTTAATGACTACATTGTGGATACTATTGTGTTATGGTATGACAGAGGGATCGTCTATTTATAGAATTTCAAAACCTTTCCTCCAAGAAAGAGGTTAGCCAAATATAGAAAAGTTTTATATTTTTCTTTGAGGAAAAGTAAAAGTATTTATGGTTACTTTTATTTTCCTTACAAGAAAAAGTAAAATTTAATTTTGGTAAGAAAATCAGGACAAAAATCTTATAAAAAGAGTACTTTGATAAAAATTGTTTCATATATTGGGGAAAATGAAGAAGAACGAATTTTATAATATTACAAGTCCTTCCATAGAAGAGGAAAAGCTGATGACACTTTCGACTTTAAATTGCATATCGTAGTTGAAAAGAAAACAATCTTTTGAGCAGGATTAAAACACACACATGAATTACACTTTTTTCAATTACGTGATCCACCCAGGATCTATCCTATCGAGGTGGTAACGGTTGGACGTGGACCTCTATCATATCTATTATTCATTGCAAAATACAAGGAATGGAGAAGAATATGACCACCGCACCTCTATTGCAAAATAGTGAAATCTAATATCACATCCAGGACTAACGACATACCAGACAAACAAGCTTATTATAGGTTAAACAACCAGGAAGAATAATATTTTCTTGCCCTTCTTCTAAAGGATGATGGTAGTTGTTAAAACACCTCTCAAACTCCATCACACTCACACACGATTGCCATTGCAGCAATACTTGAGCTCAACAAGATGAAGAAGAGTAAAGAGATTGAGATAAGAAATAGTTTTGTATATATTGAGTTAGTTTACAATATGAGTTCAAGTCATCTATTTATGGGCCCACATGATCAACACATGTGATTCTAGAAACTTCCTAACAACCTCCTAGCTACTTGATCAAGTGACCAACTCACTAACTAACTTGGCAGTTGGCTAACAAACTTGGCTAACTAATCAACTAACTAATGTAACAGTGTTAACTAACTAATGGATCAACATTTAATCAATGAAACATTGGTTGCATTATAGAATGTAGACTATAGAAATCTTTTTAAGTTTTAACACTCCCCCTCAAGCTGCAGGGTGCAAAATATTGAGCACACCAAGCTTTCATAGGAGGTGTAGATGATGATCATGACTTAGGCTCTTCATGAGAATGTCTGCAACCTATTAACTTGTTGCACATACATGGGCTTAACCAATCCCTCCTTTATCTTATCTCTGATAAAGTGACAGTCTACCTTAATATGTTTGGTCCTCTCATAGAATATGGGATTACCAGCTAGTTGAATAGCCGATTTGCTATCACTAAGGATGATAATAGGTTTAGTGATAGGTACCTTTAGTTCATCAAACAAACCTTCCAACCATGTTACTTCTGCTAAAGCTGAGGCCATACTTCTATACTCTGCCTCAGCTGAGCTTCTAAAGACAGTATACTGCTTCTTAGACTTCCAGGATATTAATGGACTATCTAACTGCACCACATAACCTATAGCAGACCTTCTAGTATTTGGGCATGTAGCCCAGTTTGAGTCACACCAACAAACCAAATCTACAGTAGGTTGTGCCTTGAGCAATATACCTTGTCCTACAGTTCCTTTTAGATATCTTATCACTCTGTTTGCAGCCTCCAGATGGGATTTTTTTTGTTTGTTTCATGAATTGACTTAATTTCTGTACTGCATAGCTAATGTCAGGCCTTGTTATTGTTTCATACATCAGTTTTCCAACAAGCCTTTGATATGTTGTTACATCTCTTAAAATAATATCTCTTCTAACACCTGCTGCTTTATCTACTTCAAACAAAAGTCATCTTGATATTAGTCTCTAATGGAGTGGAAGTTGGTTAAGCACCAGCAAACCCTGTGTCAGATATAAGCTCCAAAATATATTTTCTCTGGTTCAAGATCACTCTCTTTGCAGACCTCAAAACATTAAAGCCTAAGAAATAATTAAGCTCACCTAGATCCTTAAGTTTGAATTGTTGGTGTAAAGTACCTTTTGCTGCATTTATCATATCTACATTGTCACTAGTTATCAGAAAATCATCCACATAAAATAGAATCACCACCATAACTTTTGAATTATTTAAGGAAAAGAGTGAATAATCATAACTGCTCTGAGTAAATCCTTCATTAAGCAAAGTTGTTTTAAGCTTTATATTTCACTATCATGATGCTTGCTTAAGTTCGTATAAAGACTTAACCAATCTTCAAACTTTGTGCTGCCTTCCCTCCTTGAAACCATATGGTATTTCCTTATACACTTCTTCATCTAAGTCACCTTGTAGGAAAGAGTTATAGACATCCATCTGGTATATGCACCATTTTTTTGATACTGCCAAGGCAATGACACTCCTTACTGTAACCATTTTTTCTACTGGAGAGAATGTGTCATGGTAGTCTAGCCCTTCTAGTTGACTATAGCCCTTGGCCACCAATTTTGCCTTGAACCTTTTTATTTCCCCATTAGCCTTGTACTTGATTTTATACACTCATTTTGATCCAATGATGTTCTTGTCTGAAGGCATATCAACCACCTCCCAGGTATGATTGTCTTCAAGAGCTTTAACCTCCTACTTCATAGCTTCAATCCACCTCTTATCTCTGCTAGCTTCATTGTAAGATTGTGGTTTAACCTTTCCTGACAAACTTTTGATATCATGAATTGGTTTTAGTATAAAATAGGTAGTTTTTTCGGAGGATATCTAGTTCCTCTCCTTTTCCCTGGTGAAGCATAGTCTATTAGCCAAGGAGGTTGTTTGATAACTCTAGATGATCTTCTTGGAGCAACTTCTGTAAGTGCTGAGCATGACTCATCTGGACTTTGTAAGTTGTAAGTGTTCTCACCCTGAATGTTTTTAGGATCATGCATTGACATATTTTCATTTTGTGACTCATATGAATGATCATCAAGGTCTGCGTAAGAATCTGTATCATCATGAATGGGAATACATAGTTTGAGAATCTCTGTAGGTAATTCTAAACTTGGATTTTGTACAAAAGAAAATAAGTCTGCTTTGAACAACACATCTCTGGTGATAAATAGATTTTTAGTACACCAGTCTAGTAGTATATAACCTTTCTGAGTGGTAGAATATCCCATTAATACTGCAACCTTAACCCTTTTATCAAACTTATCACCCCTTGGTAATACTGAAACATAGCATTTACATCCAATAACTCTCAGGCGTATCTAGGATAGGGCCTTGCAGAACAATATTTCATAAGGATTTTTACCTTCAATAGATGAATATGGTAGTCTGTTAATGAGATATACAACAACCTTAACAGTCATCTCCCAAAATCTAATAAGCATCTATGACTGGAACCTGATAGCTCTTTTAGCATTCAGTATCTTTCTGTATTTTCTCTCAACCACACCATTTTGTTATGGTGTGTAAATAAAACTACTTTGATGTACTATTCACAAGGACTGAAACAACTCTTTATACTTATAGTTAATGAATTCTGTCCCATTGTCTGATCTTAGTACCTTTACTTGAACACCAAATTGATTCTGAATCATAGTGAAGAAGTTCTTGATAGCTACAACACACTCAGATATTAGTTGTAACAAATGAAACCATGTATATCTACTATAATCATCAACAACAGTCAATAAGTAGTATTTCTTGTAAAAAGTAGGTGCGTTATAAGGTCCCCAGAGATCCATATGTACAACATCAAAATATCTTTTAGCTCTAGAAGTACTGAAAGGAAAAACCAAAAATAGAACATAAGCATAAACCACTCGTATCCCAGTGTACAAGTCGTTTCCCATAGTTGTATCCTGTCCAGAGACCAAAAATCCAAGAAATTTTAAAAGGGTCAGAAACCCAGGGTGTTCCATGGTACCAATAAGGGAACCACACTCGAAACTAGAGGAATATCATATTTAGACTTTGGCATAGATGGAGGTACAATACTCAGAGTTGGAGGAATATCAGGTGCACTGAATAGAACACCCTCCAAATGAGTTAGCAAATAAATCAATAGACCCTCCAAGACTGGGGTAGAAGAACTTTTTGGAACCTGAGTAGGACCTACGTCTCTAGAATGCTCAACCTCAGGCTCAAGGGAGATCCCCCTAGTACTGCCTATGGAAGGGGTAGATCCTAATGCCTGTCCTCTTCCTCTAGCCCATCCAAAACCCCTACCTCATCCTCTAGGTTGAGCTCTCTCCTCGAGTGTCAGCTTTTTATCTTTAGTTTTACTAGATCTAGTCCTTACAATTTTTGCAAAAAATGTGAAACTCAGTTTAGAATATAGGATATGGAAAAACCTATATGATAAGGAACAAAATTAGGGAAGTTTCCCAATGATATCTTATAGCCTCTCAAAGATAAATACGTACATCTATGTATTGATCCGCGAGACTCTATTAGACACTCTATTCTTACACTGATAAGACTAATCAACCTGGTTCTGATACAAATTTGTCATGACCCCAAAACTTGATTCATGATGACACTTATCGCGGCGAAGACTTGATAATTAAAAGAAAATCATAACATAAATCCAAAGCCGAGACTTCTAGAATGAAATCCAACCATTCATGCACTGAAATAGCGAATGTCTAAATAACTATAAAACCATAAACCATCCCCAAAATTGGTGTCACAGTGTAAAACAATCTGAATATAACACAAAGTCTGAACATACAACTAGGAATCCAAAAACTACAAGTACGTCTCTAAAATACAAAATAAGACAAAATAGATAAGAGGAGATCTAAGGTAGGCTCTAAAGGTGTAGAGAGTCCAATACCTCAAAATAGCAAAATCACCATCCGAACTTAGCCACCACATGATGCACTCATACCTGAATCTGTACCAAAAGGGCACAATAGCGATGAGTATAGTTCACTTGTACTTAGTAGGTGTCATAATACAACTGAGAAAAAAAGAAAATAAGGTATATAAATGCACACTATGAGCACATCACCTATAAGAAAAAAATGTCCCAAGTGGTAGGTCACATCGTCTCCACTAACAGTTCTAATAAATAGCACATAAGCATAAAATAGATATGTAAAAAATATGAAGATAGGTAATGCAATAGCATAAACACAACACTGAAGGTGCATAAATAGATGAAATGCAATGAGAATGATAATGAATATGAAGTGATGTGATCGAGTTTATCACATAAACTTCTTATACACCTACCGAACATCAGGCTTCCAGGTAGGACCCATGGGGGATTAGCAACCCATATACAATCTCAATACTCAATCCCGGTCTCAATATTTATATCTTCTCTCTGAATCGTGGGATATAATATAGGGTTTAGTAAAAATGTATTATTTCTATCAAAAATCAATGTTTCCATAGTGGTACCAATATCTCATAAATATATGTATTATATGAGGATTTAATGCTCACAATCAAACTAGTAGGAAGATCTCAAATCCAACCAATATACATGAATGTGAGCTCAAAATCCACTTAATATGTCAACCATCTATGATTCAATATAAGTCATGTACCATTAGAGTGAAATATGTGAGTAAAACATCAATAATACCACAATCACCTCAACGTATACACAAGGCCAACAATATCAGATAAGACCCTCACACGAGCACACAACAATAATGCCATTGTTTTCATACTTATTAACCTACCCATTTCATGTATTTATACAAATACTAACTGCCCAGCCCAGTCTGAAGAAAGTTAAGCCATAATCTACCTCGTGATGTTGAAATCCAAGTCAAAAGTCCTTCATGCAGAGTTTTTCCCATATCAAATGGACCTAAAATCAACAATATATATATATATATACACATATTCTACAATCCAAAAGAAAGCAAATGATATCCACATTGCCTATTTTCAAATCGGGGTCAAAATGGACGCCCGAAATAGATTACTAAAAATAAAGGATAAAACCAAAATTTTAGTTCATAAATACATTACCCATGATTAAAGAAATTCATTAAAGAAAATCCAAGTGAAAATGGGTCAAAAATAAGGTTTATATTTGTAATACCCCGTATTAGTCTTAGCTCAGTTCATTGCATAGTGCATGCATAAGAGGCTTAGAACCTAAAAAATTAGCTAAGTGTAGGGGACTTAGTTTTATTTTTGGCCTCTTAACTTAGATGATTTTTATAGTGGCCTTTCCAACCCCAAGATGTAAGTTTTTGAGTTAATTCATGTTCAGGGGTGTAAAGAGTATGTCTCAGGGAAGTTTCAGATTTTTTGGACGAGGATTGAGGTACATTTGGATTTCATTTCTAGCACCTCACCGCAATTGCATTGCATCGCGGTGGGTATAGCGATGGGGAGTTCATCTCATCGCGGTGATGAGGGGTAGTCTATTCTTTTTCCCTCGCCTCAATCCGTAATAACACGGGATTTACCTTTAGTTAAGGCATTATTTGCCCACTTTCCCCAATTTTACAAACAAATAAACCCTAAGCTTTCCCCTAGTTCATCAAATTAAATCCTCTCCCCTTCAAGAAAACTCAAGAATTCAAGCTTCACCATCCAAGAACTCTCAAGAAAGTTGTTTCCTTTTAAGATTTAAGTATTAAAGGTATGTGTGATGTTCATCCATGGGTCTTTTCCACCCATGGAGTTCAAGAATCCTTCATTTATATCAAATTGTGAGTTTTTATATGTTTTATGATGAATTATCCCCATGAATTATTATAAATTTTGATTATACATCATGTTTACAATTGTTTTCAATGGAATTAAATCTTTTTCAATGGAATTAAATCTTACATGTTGGAATGATGATGTTTTCATGTTAAATCCATAAATTTTGGTTTTTGTATTGTAGCCATGTGATTATTACATATTTTAAACTATTCCCATGCTTTAATTAATGACCCTCATGTGTTTGATAAAATGTCTAAGAGTTAAATTTTGAACAATGATCCCTTTTGTGGCTTTTAAGGCTTCATATGTCCTTATTGTTATTTCCATTCAGTGTTGGGGGTTATGAATACCCAAAATTTAGTTATTTCCATAGTTTATAGTAATTAAAGAATGATTTAATATCAACCATAAACATCGTCATTTAGTTAGTTGTTATGTTCAGTCATGGCTCAGTTAAACTTAGATCAGTTCAGTAATCAGTGTCTTTTAGTTGGGAGTAAAACTTCGCACCGAGTGAACGTAGAGATAGAGTCTCACCCATCAGTGGGCATGAGGCACTTGTTTCCACCGTCAGTAGGAATGAGATGTTATTAGCAATCCCTAGGGTCCAGACCTACAGTGCCACCGTAGACTTTGAGGGGTCCCCCATCGGTTAGGCATGATACCCTCATTCTTCAGGATGTTGGATGGATGGATCTACATAGCTAATGTTAGTACTCGTGACACGGTACCAACACTTTCAAATGGGGGTTACAGGTTGGACCCTGATAGTACATTAGGGCATATCAGTTATAGCTAGCTCCTACAGTCTCAGTTCAGTATTCAGTATAGAGTCCAGTTTCAGGATTTCATGACCATAGCATATAATTATCAGCTATTCAGTATCAGTGTTTCAATATTTAAGTTTACAGAACATATCAGAACATGTTTTATGGTTGGTCATGCATTCTCAAATTTTACAGCTTTCATGTATTTATACTCAGCTATCTCATGCTATTCAGTCAATCATTATCTCATGCACATAACCTATGCATTTCAGCCTAACCTCATCTCATATACCAGCATATTCTAAGTACTGACGCATACTCTTTTCTTACACTATGATATTAACAACATAGGTTTGGACGCTCAGTTTCCTAACCGTGCTTAGGTAGATCAAATTATCAGCAGTAGCAGTAGTGGTGAGTCCTTATCTTTTGATGACGAGTTTATCTTATATTTATTTATGTCAGTAGTTTAGTTATTTAGTCAGTCGGAGTTAGTTGGGGGTTTGTCCCATCAACTCCACAATCAATCAATTTTAGAGGCTTTTAGACATTCAGACATATAGTCAGTTTATCAGTTGATTTTATCAATATTTTTAGTATGTTTCTTGATTTTCAGAACTATGATTCAGTATTATTTTTAGTTTCTAAAACCTTATGACATTATCAGCTGATTTTCTACATATGTCTTCATTATCATCATATTATTCAGTGCTCACAATAGGTACCAGTTCATGCGGGGTAGCCGGTGGTCTTTCTGCATATTATTCCCGACTAGGGGGTAGCCTCAGGTCATGACAAAACTTAGTATCAGAGCCTAAGGTTTTAAAGTATCCTAGGGAGTTTGAAAGCTGCGTTGATTAGAGTCTTGTGTATAGGTGTGAAGCGCGTCACACTTATGGACATGAGGCTACAAGATGTTTTAGGAAAATTTTCCCTTCTTTCAGTGTTTATATCGTGCGAAAGGGCATGGGTGACAGAGCCCAAGCGCACATGCAAGTGTACGTGGTCTTATCAAGTAGTAAAGTGGCCTTCAAGAAGCCAAGTATCAATCCCACTGGGACTTGGTTCAACAATGATTCTATTTTAGTACCTATTTAGATTAACTTAGTGCAAGAGTAACCAAAAAGAGTTTGGAATTGTATTTGTAAGTAAAATAAACAATGTGTAATGTCAAGATCTTAAAATAATCAATAGGATAAAACCCATGGTTAAAGAACTTTGAACAATCGCACTATGTTATTGAATTTCATTCGTTAACTTGCTTATCTTGGTTGTTGATTCATAGGGTTAATTGCATGATCATGGTCTCCCAACCTTTAATTCTTTACCTAAGTTGGATCTTACAACTACATCATTGAATGGGGATGTAATAATCCTATTAACATCTTTAAGTTGTAATCCTACGTGTGAATTAAGTAAGGCATCTTACTACATCCCTATCCTAGACACTAATTTGAATTCCTTATTTCATATAAGTATACAAACCATACTTTGTTTATTCCCATGTTCTATCTACCTATTTCTGCTCTCGAGTTCACGAGGTTGACAATTGATGTATTCTAAGGGTAGCTAATCCTTAAAATAGTTAATTCAAGAATAAAAAAACAACCAACAATGATAAGGAAATCAAATGAACTTAATTCAAAATAATAGTGTTCATATTCTTGTCTACAACCCTGGAAAGAGGGCATTCAGCCACACATAGTCATAATCGTAATCATAAGATTGTAATTAATGACTAAAAATATGAATGAACTAAATTAGAATAATAAAAACCTAATTATTAAGTTGTAGCATCCCATTGATCTCCGAAATATGCCCAACGATATGTGAAAAATGAGACAATGATGTATTTATAGCAATAGAAGTAGCCAAAGCTGGGTAGGAGTTGAATTCCAACAATTTGGTAGCACGGGAATGGAGAGGGTGCCGCCCTGGGTTGAGCCCCACACTAGGTGAGGCTGTGCCCGGTGTTGAACCCCGATCCATCCAAAGCTCCACCTTGGCTATAGCCCTTCTCTAGGTGGGGCACCGCAGCCAAATCTCCTTGGCTCTCAGGAATTTGCTTCTCGAATTTTGGCTAAGTGTTAAGTCTCCAGCCTTTCATCACTTAACTTGTGGTGTATTTCTCATGTATTTCCACCCTTTTCATCATCAAAATATCATCATATTCATATTAGAAAGCATCCTACACAATCACAGTACACGAATTAAATACAATCACAACACAATACCTATGATGATGAATCAACACAAGAACTAAGCCAGGCTAGTTTGCATTGATCTTTAACTTTATGTTCTGACTCTTACTTTAATCAAATTAAACCTTGCACATCATCAACAAGTTATTCCATTTATAATTAGAGATTAACACAATTTGAAACACATTAAACACAATAGAATCCACCAGGATCAACTAGACAAGCACCTAGCTCAACCTAGTAATGCTAGTTTCCATGATTGAACTCTAAATGAATCTTTTAAGTAGAAACTTATTTGGAATTCACTTTGAACATTGTAAACACATGATTTAACACTTAGATGCACATTTATCTCATATCAACTATATAGCGTACGAATTATCCTCAAAACAAGGCGAAAAAAACTAGAATAGTGACACTAGAATGCATAAATACACCCAACGTCACCACACCACACTTAAAGCCTTATTATTCCTCGAACAACTCTTAAATATAATCATCATCAACTAATGATACTCTACACTTCTACTAAATGGAAGACACTCAAGCTAGTACTATAATGACTACACAAAATACAAGTTTCTACACTAAGCATGTTACTTACACAATTGAAAGCTCATGAACCCTACTCCAAAATATTCTAGCCTCAATAATTTACTCACCTATTTGTTAAACTCATTCTTATCATTCAATTAAGGACATCATACAAATCACCCACTATAACACCCCGTATTTTTTAGCTAGAAACCAAACCATCGTTCCTATTTGTATAAGCTTAAATTCCATGGTTTATATTTAACTTCATATGTAATGATCCTTCTCCTAGTTTATGAAGTTATTATGAGGTGAATAGTATTTATAAAAATCACTTAGAGCTAAGTTGAGCTAAGAATCATTCATTCATTCAAAGTTTGATATTTGATTCTACAAGGGTCTACTTTGAATGTGTATAACTTTTGATACATATAGAATTTTTCAGCTCAATAGCCACCACATTATTGATAATTGAATTAGATTTCCAAGATACCAATTTTGTTAAAATCCGATAACCGAGCAAAAAGTTATGACATTTTATGTATGAGGTGGTAAGTCGATGCGATGTCGACGTGACCATCGGCCAACGCATTACGAAATTGTTTCATTCGTTAAATCAGTTTCTAATCGGTCTAGGGGTATTTTGGTCACTTTTCCTCACCCAAAATCTACACATAACATAATATTTGCGCCCCAAAACCATTATACATTCTATAATTCAATTTTTCTCTCAAATAAAAATCCTAACTTCTTCCCCAAAGATTAAGAAACTCATCCCTAAGATCAAGAATTCCAAGAAAAGGATCAAGGTCCAGGTTCTATCTATCAAGGTTCCATCTTTCAAACCTTGTAATCTAAGGTACGTGGGGTTTTCCTAAAACTACATGGGTTGGTTTAATCACTTTTAATATGATTTAAAGTTTAGAATTCATGAATTGACAAAAGGGGTTTTGAAAATTACATTTCGATTGTGCATTATAGACTCTTAAATGGAATTATTGTTTTGGTCTTGAGGCCTTTCCCCCAAATTGATTTGTAATCTTATATATGTATGTAGGAAATTGAGTTGAATATTTAATTGAGAGCATGAATATTTTATGCTCCCTGTCAGGTTGCAACACTTCTTGATTTTACAATGTTTTGAGTTAAAGAATGTTATTTAGAAGCATTATATCAATATTTTTAACTATTGTTGAATGATGTAATATTGATTTTCAAATTGATGAGAGGCAGGTTTAGCATGTTAATAAATGTTGAATATATATATATATATATAATGAAAGAATTGCATGGTTTGCCAAGAATGCATGACCACCACATGTTTGTTGAAATGATCGAAAGGGATGATCATTGCATAAATTGATAAATGTTTTGAAGAATGAATCTTCTTAAATTGTTGGATTATGGTGGTCTAAATTTTATGTTTTAAAAGATAAAATTGTGATATGATATTTTATCGCTCAAAAATGACTTGCAAGTCTTGGTAAGGCAATACAAATTCAGATAATGCCATAGTAACACAGAACAAAACAAAATATGGATTTTCTTTCAAATTTTTAGATTTTGAACTTAGAATGTGACATGTTCAGAAAAAGGCTAAAAATGGGCATAAAGAGTGTTAGGTGATTACCCGAAGAAGGAACGAGTCCAGAAAACTCATTACCCTAAATCGTGTTTTACCGATACGGGATTATTATGTCTCCTAGAGGGATTATATGCTTTCCTAGTGCCTATGGTGTAAAATAATCAAAAACTCCAACTCTTGCAGCAAACTGGGGTTGGGGGATTGGCCACCGAGTTAAGGGCGGACTCTATATAGCCCGTGGGGTTGTAGAATTATAGGGTGGACCACCTAAATCAGAAGTAATATAAAGATCAGAACTACATTGACATGAATGTTTTATGATTATTATAGAGTTGTCCATGTATTTTAAACGATATCATGCATGATGTTTCGTTACTTTCTCTCACCTATTTTATTTATATATAAATACATTATTTTGGATTGCTCTGCGTACTAGTACTTTTGTATTGACCCCCTATATATTAGGGTTTGAAACTCAGTCCAGGGGTCCCGCTAAACCATAGAAATGTTAGACAATAATGCGCAGTTGGTGAGGCTCCTTTCTTTCGGAAGGCCTGTTCTAGAGCATTATTATTACATTTTGTTTTGGGTCCGACTGGGGCCTTATCCCAGTTTTGTTCAGAATTATATTGGATCTTGTGATGTTAGAGATTTTGTAGATGGGTCTCATGTATCTATAATGTTCAGAACTTCTTTTCAAATTGTTCAAGTTTATGAGTTTGACCATGGTACCGTCTTGTATGGTTATCCACAAATTTTTTTAACTCTATGAATATTATGCATGATTACCAGATACAGAAAGGAACCTAGGTCTCCATGGTTTGGGATGCTCGTTACAACCAGGGTCCCCACTCAGGTCATGAAAAACTTAGTATCATAGCACAGTTCATAGTCTCAGGGTGTCTGTGAAATCCTTTCTAGTAGAGTCTTGCTTATGGGTGTGTTGTACACTACACTTATAATCAGGAGGCTACTGGGCATTTAGGAGCTTTTTTTCACTCTTTCATACTCTAGTTCGTGCTATAGAGTCGTCCATAAAAAAGTTATCCAATTTCATTCCTCATTCTAAATTCATAGGTCGTGCCTCATTGTCGAGGCAATACAAGTCTAAGAGTCAATCTCCCCCAGCAATGTGGTTCTCGCTGATTGAGTTCTCCATAAAGTTATAAATTTGTATAAGGACTTGAGAAGATTCCATGAGTGCTCTAAAGTATGTTGATTTGAGTGCATACCCCTATCTATATCAGTTGTTCTGTTGAGCCTGAGGTATAAAGTATATTCAGTCTTCTTTAATAAAATTCTTGTTGGGGATGTGATGTATAAGGGTAATGATGTATAGTAGAATATTGGAACTATATTTCCACCCAAAAAGCACTGTATGTTAACGTGTCATGACCTATAGGTAGCGAGATTGGCCAAGAAGTTGGTGATATGAAGTCACAATGTTAGAAGTCAGAGTGTGAGTGACTTTTGCTTAAATAAATAGTTTTAGTTGTATAATCGTAGATTGAGGAGTGGGTTCCCATTGTATAGTGATAGACTAATGTGGTATAGTGATAGTCTAATATACAGTAATATTTATTGATTGTATGGTAGTCTGTGAAGGAAGATACAGGATATGATTAATATTTATTCAGAATAGGGAAGGACTTGAGAGTGGATAATTATGGTGGTTGTAGAAATTATTTATAAGTGGTAAGTGGAAAGGGGTAGATTAGTTAATAAGTTGTAAGTAGAGACTCATTAGTGTTTGTTGAATTTACAAGATCATTGTGATGTATGATTGGGTAAGTAAGTATGATGTGAGGAATTAGAATATGTTGATAAGATTGAAATGGGTTATATTATAAGGTTAAGATCGACTAATCCTATCATGTGACTTTACCGCCTTGAGTTTCCTTTCCCTAGTAGTTGTATACTAGTACCTCATGTGAGAAGATATGTAGTGGATGTTGAGTTGTAATGGTGATGTCATGCAGGGGTTGTGATTGTCGGTAGTAGTTAAGTAAAGTGAAATATTTGGGTAGATTTTCCTAATTTGATGGACTAGCATAGTATTTTGCAAGCTTCATCGGTTGTATGTGATTTTTGCTAGACTATAAGCTTAAACTTTAGATATAGAATATGGTGGTAACAATAGTAGCTTAAGATTAATGATATATGATTTGTGGGAAATGAATTAGTAACCTTGATTTGATTTATAAAAGAACCTAGGTTGATAATTTATGAGAAGTTTAAGTGGTAATCATGAGGTATATGTATATATGAGGACTAGTGTTAAAATGATGAGTTATGGTCGAATCATTAAGTGGATAAGAACGTGAGTATATAGGAATAAGTTGAACCCCGAGGTAGCATATTGAGAGATATGATGTGAAGTGTATGAGTGTCACGAGCACCTAGATTTCATTCTTGAATTTGTGGTATGGAGAAGTCTGGGGAGTTATTTTATGGTGTTATTTAGATTTGAATTAGAGAAATATGGTAGTCACTGTGAGCCTTTGGTATTGTTTTACAATTTTGTTAAGTTGTAGGTTATGTGATTAGAGGTATAATGATAGTATTCTAAGGAATTGAAGATGGAGTGTTAAGTGTTTAGAAGCGTAGGTGTCTATGACCATGAAAATGTTAGTCATAAGTTGATGACTTTGGGAGTTAGAAGATATTACGATTAGTGTCCCTGAAAGGGGATGTCCTAGAAAATAAGTTAGTGTCTTTGTATAAGAGATTAATGAGAGGAGTTTGTATTCATGTATATACTGATACCCCTTTTGTGATAAGGAGTGTGGATATGTGCACTCATGAGAGTGGGAGTTATAGAGTGATGGCTATAGAGGCTAGCAAAAGTTAAAAGTAGCATTTACAGAAAAGCAAGGCCTTCAGGGTATAGTTCTTCAGGGAGAGTTTAGGGTTTAAGTATGTGGTAATATCTCTTTTATGTTGATAGTTGTGGCTATATATTTGATAAGGGGATATGTCTGTAAGTCTAGTATTGTGACTTTGATCTAAGGGGGAAATAGGGAATTAAGTTAGTTCCCAATTTTTTCTCAATTTGGCAAGTTACGGGGAGGAGTCATGATAAATCTATTCATACTCAAGCATACCCCTCCTACTTCTATTTTAGAGTTTATTTTGCAAATGTCCTACGTCATGTGTTCAAGTCATGCCTATGCCTATGGTTCAAGTTCTCTATGGACTTATGTTTATGATCTGACCTCCAAACTAGAAGTAATTATGTCTCATAGTAATCCAGTCCTTCATGTATTCAAGCCATATGGTATGTTGTTTGTGATCCATGAAAAATCTATGTCTCTCAGCATGCTTGGTCCTAAGAAAATATGTTTCTATATGCCACCGATTCATTCTATGTTGGGTTTAGCCAAAGTGATTGAGTTAATGCAAACTCATGGTAAATCTCAGTTCCTTAAATAAGGAGCAATCGCTTCAAGTGGAAATCTTTGTTTTAGTTGTAATATAACACCCCGTAGCATTCTCGACTCAATACCACTCTTGGTTGGCTATATGAAGAGTTGACAACCTGAAAATTTTTCTAATTGTTAAAAAGACTTAGTCATATTTATGAGCTCTTAACTTCCAGGACCTTCAAATTGATTTTCCTAATCTCAAAACGTAGATTTTTGAGTTGATTCATGATCAGGGATGTATAGGGGGTGTCTTAGAGAAGTTTTGGATTTTTCAGACAATGTTGGAGGGATATTTGGATGACCAAAATAGTAGGTCAACACGATGTCGATGCATCACGCCAGGAATAGTGTCGGTAGGGACCGACACAGCGCGTCACTTAGCGCGTCAAAAGCCCAGTTCGTCTTACTAACTTTAGGGTCCAGTAGGGTAATTCAGTTTTTTTCCCTCATTTTATCTTGATATGTGCACCAATGCTTTCTCATGGTGCCCTATCATAAGAATTCATGTTGTATTGTGTTTATTCTAAATGACTCTCTACTTATGATTTATTTTATCGTATCTGTAGTTCATGTCCCACCTTGATGTAGGTCAATAGGTAGGGGTTATAATTGAGTAGTATTTCTTCCATTTATGACATTTATTCTGGGGTCCCTTAATGACCCTCTGTATGATAGTATGATGGTGGATGTGGAAGCATGGTAATGTGTTAGGTAGGGGAGTATATGTTCTTGAAGGTGAAAAATTTGATGTGAATTCTCGTACTAGGGTTATAGGTGGAAGGGAAAAGAAGGAGATGAACTTTTATGGTGTGAAATAGCTAAGAAAGAAAATGTGGCAAAAATATTTGTATGAGTGTTTGAAATTATTGGTCTTAGAGGGGAAATCAATGAAATGGGTGTAGCAATGATAGGCTTGAATGTTGTGATTGATGAAACCATAACCCATGTTTTATGTGGTTAGTATTCCTTGAATTAAAACCCGAGGGTGTTGACGATAGTGATAAGGTAAGGTAATATTCTTAGTGGGATGTAAGTATAGGACCTATAGCTTAAGTTATTACCTTGTTACTGTGAGTTAGGCTTCAACATAAAAGCACCTTGCAGTGAAACTTACTCTTATAGTTAGTTCTGTGATGGGAGAATTGTAAGATGGAATGAACGAAGTATGTTATTTAATGTTTGGGTATAGCTGAATAGTGCCTTTAAGCAAAGTATATTCGTTGTATCACGAGGGGTGGAGAATGATTCTATCCCTATCTGCCGCAGAATTTTAGTTCATGATTAGCACCAATATAAACTAGGTCTAGGATCATCACATAAACCCCTGCCTTATGTTGTGATGATTATGGTGCATAGAACTCATGTGCAAGATCATCCCTATGTAAGGTCTTATTATCTCATGTTTCGTGCTTTCATGTTTCACTAGAGGTTATTGTGAAGGTCGTTTGATGCCTTTACATATTTGTTAAGAAACATTTTCAATGTGAGATTTCATTCCTTATTCTACACTTTTAGAACTTCACCAAGTCCCTACCCATCATTCGGGGATGTATGATCCCAAGGGGAAAATGTAAGACCCCACATTTTTGAGCTAGAAATCAAACCATCATTCCTACGTGTGTAAGCTCACATTCCATGGTTTATATTTAATTTCATGTGTCGTGATCCTTCTCCTAGTGTATGAAGTGATTATGAGGTGAAAAGTGTTTACAAAAATCACTTAGAGCAAAGTTGAGCTAAGAATCATTCATTCATTCAAAGTTTGATATTCGATTTTACAAGGGTCTACTTTAAATGTGTATAACTTTTGATACACATAGAATTTTTCAGCTCAAGACCCACCAAATTGTAGATAATTGAATTATTTTTCCAACAATACCAATTTCGCCAAAAACTAATAACCGAGCAAAAAGTTATGACATTTTCGTGTGAGGCAGTAAGCCAATGTGATGTCGACGCGACGCGTTGGCCAGCGCATTATGGAACTGTTTCACTCATTAAATCAGTTTCTAATGGGTCTAGGGGCATTTTGGTCACTTCCCCTCACCCAAAATCCATCCATAACATAAGATTTGCACCCCAAAAACCATAATACACTCTATAATTCAATTTTCCTCTCAAATCGAAACCCTAACTTCTTCCCCAAAGATAAAAAACTCATCCCTAAGATCAAGAATTCCAAGAAAAGGATCAAGTTCCGAGTTCCATCTATCAAGATCAAGGTTCCATCTTTCAAACCTTGTAATCTAAGGTACGTGGGGTTTTCCTAAAACTACATGGGTTGGTTTAATCACTTTGAATATTATTTAAAGTTTAGAATTCATAAATTGACAAAGGGGTTTTGAAATTTACATTTAGATTGTACATTATGGGCTCTTAATGGAATTATTTGTTTAGTCTTGAGGCCTTTCCCCCAAATTGATTTATAATCTTATATATGTATGTATGAAATTGAGTTGAATATTTAATTGAGAGCATGACTATTTAAGCTCCCTCTCATGTTGCAACACTTCTTGATTTTAGAATGTTATGAGTTGAGAATGTAATTTAGACGCATGATATCAATGTTCTTAACTATTGTTGAATGATGTAAGATTGATTTTTAAATTGATAAGAGGGAGGTTTTGCATGTTGATAAATGTTGAATATATATATAATGAAAGAATTACATGGTTTGCCAAGAATGTATGACCACCACATGTTTGTTGAAATGATCGAAAGGAATAATCTTTGCATAAATTGATAAATATTTTGAAGAATGAATCTTCTTAAATTATTACATTATGGTGGTCTAAATTTTATATTTTGAAATACAAAACTGTGGTATGATATTTTATGGCTCAGAAATATGACTTGCAAGTCTTGGTATGATAATACCAATTCAGATAATGTCTTAGTAACACAGAACAGAACAGAATGAGGATTGTCTTTCAGATTTTAAACTTACAATGACACATGTTGAGAAAAGGCTAAAAATGGGCATAAAGAGATGTTAGGTGGTTACCCGAAGAAGGCACGAGTCCAGAAAACTCATTGCACAAAACCGTGTTTTGCCAAAACGGGATTATTATGTCCTCTTGAGGCATTATATGCTGGTCTAGTGTCCTGTGGCGTATCAGAATCAGAAACTCCAACTCTACGGCAAACTTGGGTTGGGGGCTTGGCTACCGAGTTAAGGACGAACTCCATATAGCCCGTGGGATTGTAGAATTGTAGGGTGGACCACCTAACTCAGAAGTAATACAAAGATCAGAACTGCATTGACAAGAATGTTTTATGATTATCAAAAGTTGCCCATGTATTTTAAACTATATCGTGCATGATGTTTTATGACTTTCTCTCAACTATTTTATTTATATATAAATGTATTATTTTGGATTGCTCTGCGTACTAGTACTTTTGTACTGACCCCCTATATTTATAGGTCTGAAACTCAGTCCAGGTGTCCTGCTAAATAGTAGAAGTGTCAGAAAGTAGTATGCAGTTGGTGAGCCTCCTTTCTTTCGGAAGTCTTGTTCTAGAGCATTGTTATTACATTTTGTTTTGGGTCTAACATGGAGCCTTGTCCCAGTTTTCTTTTAGAATTATGTTGGATCTTGTGATGTTAGAGATTTCACAAATAAGTGTCATATGTCTAGAATATTCAGAACTTCTTTTTAAGTTGTTCAAGTTTATGAGTTTGACCAAGGTACAATCTTGTATGGTTATCCGCAAATTTTCTTTCTCTATGAATATTGTGCATGATTACCAGATGTAGAAGGGTGCCCGAGTCTCCATGGTTCAGGATACTTGTTACAGCCAGGGCCCCAGCTCGGGTTGTGATACCCACATTCATCAAACATGTGCCCCTCATAGTAAGGGAGTTGCCCGTAATCACTCACAATTAAGCAATTCATAACTTGATGGGTATAAGAATTAAATTACGCTCACTCTCACAAGGAATTCACAAGTTACACACAATTAACCATAGGCTTTCCCTTAGTGTAGTACTCCACTAATATCAGAATGTCAAACATAGGATCAAATAATTCTTTTCCAGGTTGTAATGTAGGCTAAGGGACGAGTAGGAACTATTTTGGCAAAGACTAGTAACTAACCTCTCTAAGCGCTTTAATACACTATATAATACATTTAAAACCAATCACCAACAACCAAATTACACTTTTTCATCCATCCATATCTTTTGTTTTGCCCTATCTCTTTTAAGTATTTACACAAACACATGGTAGAAGTATTGTTTATTACCACATGAATTAATTTGTTCTTTTTTTTTTCACAACCTTGGTAATATTTCTAGAACAATGTCTATCACACCCATCCACCACACATCAATTATCAATACCAATAACTATAACCTCGGGGCATCAAATTCTCCTTTCTTCTCTTATTGCTCAAAATCCTTACTCTCTAAATTTTTCATTAAAGCACCTAGGAGCTTTTGGATCAACTTAAAGTCAATCAAAGACGGGATTAGGCTACATAAGAGACCTCCAAAGATAAAGCTAAAGGTTGAACGGGTCTCACTAGGATTAAGCACAAGGCATAGGTCAAATAGAAGGTATAAAACAAGGCTATCAAAGAAATGCTTAAATCATCTCCAAAACTCACACTCTTTATTTCGCTTTGCACACACACCAGGCAAGTTCTAGAAATCACATGTAATAGGGAATATAGAAATAACATACATCACACATGGCACATGCTCAACTCAATAGGATCATCATAGACTCCCAACTAAACAATAGCATGAATTCAATTTTAAGCCAACAAATACAAGAATTAAAAACATGAGCCTAGGAGTCTCAAAAATAACAATTTACTCATTCAACATTCTTTTCCCAAACAAAACACTTGCACCATATGTAGACACCTAATTTTGTCCCTCTCAAAGTCCAATTAATCCATTTTTATCTCTTGTTATTATACACCCTCATGCATGTGATTGTACCCCACAAAAAAAAATAACAATCCTTAACAACCCATAACTAATTTTATCTTATTCTAACAACCCTCCCTATTAAATTTTAACACCTTACTATCACACCCCCTGAACCCCCTACACGTTTTCTTCAATTAGAAACCAATTCACAAAGATAACAACAAAAAGGGAAGGGCCCACTTTGGAGAGACTAAAAGAAAAACAAAAAAAGAGGAACCTTCCAGGAAGGATCATTTTGAACATCATATACCATACACCAATTTCTATACATATTTTTCTTCATTCAACATAAATGGGGGGAGGACCTTGAACACACACTCCGGACCAACGCACGCCACAATAACAATACAAGGACACGCATACAAGATTCTTTTTTTATTTTTCTTCTTAGGGGTTATGTTTTTCCTTCTTGATCATCAATATCATCACACACCAATCCACACACACGGACTCCTGACTAATTTGAAATTCACACACACACCAGATCAAAAACAAGAAAAGAGAGTGATGAAAGAGAAAATCAAGAGAGTGGGAGAGATTTGAGCATAAGAGAGAGGATAAAATCCATGAGAGAGGGAGGGAGTGAAACTTTAGAGCCAAAATCGATGGAGAAAAAGAGAATTGAGTAAAAATAAAGAGAAAACGTGAGAGAATTCTTTCTGATGAGTTTTTGTCGAAAAACCTTGCCACTGATGGTTTCTTTCTTTGATTTTTGCTACTATCAAGCTAGAGGAGCTCCGGAAAAGCTAATAATAGTAACCCAGCTCCATCTCACCCGATCTCATTTTTCTGATAAATAATAGAAGCGCCGATGTAGGTATTGATTTGGGATTTAGATTCCATTTGTCTTGATTGATTCATCGTGGTCAATTTTGGATTATAATTTTTGATATCGAGTTGCGGGTTGTCAAGGTTGATTCGGGATTCTTCATCACGCAGATTCTGTCTTTTCGATTGACTGATATTTGGAATAAAATCATCATCAAGGTCTAATTCTTCAACTCTATTCTTCTCTTATTTTATCTTCATATGATGTGTTGACATTTTGAATTACGTGGTTCGTATTGATTGATGATAGAATTTTGATAGTATATTTGAACGACTATGATTGTCGTCGTCTTGATTGACGGATTGTGTATTGAATTAGTTTAATCATGTTGAGAATGGATTTGGGGAATGGGAATCGAAAATCGATAAAAGTGAATATTATGGTATTTTGATTCATTATTGATGTTGAACGTGATATGTCATCGAGAGGGTAGGCAAACAGTAGGCTCGGGTAGGAAAATTTAGAATTGATGAATTATTGGAATATTTGGAATATTTGTTGAATATTTTGTTTACCATATTTGAAAAGTGCATTCATTTAATAGGGGAATGTACTCACCGGGGAATGCCCCGAAGAATTTTGTATGCGAAGGATGTTTGTGATCAAGGCCCGAGGCATTAGTTAAAGCATTGGATCGTAGTTTAGGATTCGAGTAGGTTTACTTTTCAGTATCCTATTATTTGGGTTTCTATAATTGGACTGGACATTATTATTTCAGTTTTGGATTGTTGTTTGATGTGTTTGTTGCTTGTTTATGTGCTTTTGTGTGGTTTATACATTCGTTGTGTCAAAATTATCCGATACATTCCCCCAAGAGATCGTGGTCGAACCACTGGACCGAGGGGTGCCTAACACCTTTCCCTTGGTCAACAGAATTCCTTAACCGGAATCTCTGTTTACGGATCAATTTTTAGAGTCACAAACTATTTTGAAAAGGATTTTCCAAAGGTGACTTGGCACACTCAATTATGTTAAGTGGCGACTCTGAGTTTTAATGTAAATAATCCTTTTTGAAACAAATCTTCATTTTGTCACTTTAGTAAAAGCCCTTTCAAACCGTAAAATCTAATTCTTTTCGGGTTAAAAAAAGGGTGTGGCAGCTCTGGCGACTCTGCTGGGGACCTTTTTCAGAATTCGAGCTTATTTTTGGAGTTGTATCATCTTTGTTTGGCATTATGGGTGTATAGACATTGTTTGTGTTGTTTTGTGTTATTGTTTTATCATTGTTGAGTGCCTACGTGCTCTTTGTTTACAGTTTTTACCTTATGTGTTACCGCTTTATATCTGGCATCATGTGCATAATCTGAGTCATTCTTTCCGCAATAAGTCTGTAGTACACGTGTTGTACACAACCTCTAGTTGATTCACCCTTATCTTAGGAGGAGGAGCCGTCGGTGTTATGGAGTGGATGTAAAGCTCTCACAGCCACTATCGATAATACGCACCCCCGAACAGCCTTGTTAGTGAACCCCAGCATAGGTCAGCCTTTAGGACATACTTATTTGCATCATATTAAGACCTAGAGTGACCCACGTGGCCCTTTATAAGAGACTCACCTCTAAGGCATCTCTACATGCTAAATATTACATCTCTGAGGGTAACGTGGTCATTTGACGGACTGATTTTGGGAAAGCATATGATAGAAGTAAAGGTGTAGAATATCAAGTGTTGAAGACAAAAAAAGGAAAAATAAGTCAAAAAAAAGAGTTTCGTAGTTTTAGAGTTCTTTATGGCCTTTGTTTTTCAAAATTTAAAAAGATTTTTTTTAAATTTATCTTTCGCACTCATTTTTCCAAAAATAAAAACATCAAAAAGATTTTTCTTTGTTTCTTTAGCAAACATTCATAATTCGAAAATTTAAAAAAAAAAAAAAAGATTTTTAGGAGTTTTTATGAAAGAAAATGAAAAAAAATGGTAGAAGTTTTGTACATTTCATATATCGAAAATGCCAAAAAGGTTTTTTCCTTCATAATTGTTGGTGTCAGTTTTATTTGAAGTGTCTAATTAAAAACCCAAAAAGATTTTATTCGTCTGTCTTTGGTTGTGTCTCTTAAGTTAGGGTCAGTCTGTCAGTTAATCATTAATTGTCCAATCTGGATGAATTACACACCCCTGATTCTCCTCTCTCGGTAGTGAAATACGTAGGCAGCCTATTGTTGATTTGGGGATCTTATTTGAAAAATTAACAAAAAAAATATTTTCTTCACTCTTATTAGAGTAGGTGTTTCATATACATCTTTAAAAGAAAACTACAAAAAGATTTTTCCTTTAATAGGTTCAAGTTTCATGTTCATATGAAATTCAAAATCGAAAACCCAAAAAGATTTTTCTTTGGTAATCATAGGTTTCATTTTATATAGGGAGTTTAAACTTGAAAAATGCAAAAAAAAAAAATTCATCAATTCTTTTGACAATTTGTTATTTCCTTTTCTTTTTAAAGTTTCAAGAAAAAGAAAAAAGAAAGGAAAAAGAATTAATTGTCCATTTTGGCAAGACTTCACTAACTACGCACACCTGATTCTCCTTTCTTTAGAGTGAGATACGTAGGCTCCCTTCTCAGGTTCGGTGATCTTTTCAAAGAAAAAGGAAAAAGAAAAGGGTTTTGAAAAAAAGTGTTGAATTCTAACGCATTTTCTATCTCTTGTTCAGTTAGTTTAAGGTGGTTGGTTTGTGGTACTTTAGCTGGTCCTCCATATTGCACCAAGTCGAAGAGAAATTTATGGCCAACAGGAATACTGAGGTTGTGGTCACTAATCAGATAAGGATTTCGGGAAATGAGAATTAGAAGCTAATGAAGAGATTCAAAAATTAAGGAAGCAAATGATAGAAATGCATCGAGCTTTGGATAATGGGTTGCCACCTTCTCCATTTCCCGTTGATAATCTAGAATATCTTTCTAGCTTACCTCCAGAGTCATATACACAATTTTCTATTTTTGTTGACACATAACAGCATGCATCAGGACCTGCTCCAGGGCAACACTATCCAAGCACTTCAAATATTCATTTCCTCACTCCTCAACACAAAGCTACCACATGCTTAGTTCCACCTACTGTACATGTTTTTGCAGCACCACCCCCACCCGAAGCTCCTACTTTTGAGGTTTATCCACAAGTTATGCCTCCTCACTCTGCGAGAGAGGCTGTATTGAATATTTTTGCTGATCAATATCATGCTATTGAGCCCACATTTAAGTTGACTAATCCTTATGGCTATACTTACCCGCCTGAATGTCCTCTTAACACTGAGAAGCCTATTATAATAGAAGAACAAGAGGAAATAACCAGAAAATTGAGAAGTTTGGAACTGGGTATGAAAGACCTCCAGGGACTTGGGGGTATAAAAGTGTCTCATATAAAGATATGTGCATGTTTCCAGGGGTTCATCTTCCTTTTGGTTTACCAAAGTTTGAGAAGTATGATGGACATAGTATCCTGTAGCACATTTGAGACGCTATTGCAACCAATTAAGGGGTGTTGGGGGGAAGAAAGAATTAGTCATGGCATATTTCGGTGAGAGTCTTTCAGGCCTAGCTTCGGAATGGTTTGTTGACCAAAACATCGACAAGTGGATTAGTTGGGACGACCTAGCTAATGAATTTGTGCAACAATTCCAATACAATATAGAGTTTATTCCTAATGAGAAATCTCTAACTAATATGAAGAAAAAAAGTACTGAGACTTTCAGAAAGTATGCGATTAGATGGCATAACAAGCTGCTAGGGTGAAATCGTCAATGAAAGAAAGTAAGATAGAAGAGGTATTTATTCAAGCATAGGATGAAACATATTATCAAAACTTTTTACCTATATTAGGTAAGCCATTTATTGAGGTCCTCAAAATGGGGGAGATGATAGAGGATGGAATTAAGACCGGATGCATTGTGAGTTTTCCAACATTGAAAGTGACTACTCAAGCAATTCAAAAAGGTTTGGAAAGTGTCGGAGGGAAGAAGTATGATGAAGATCCATATGCTATTGTAGTTGGACAACAGGAATGGGCAAGAGGGCCACACCATCGTTACTCACAGGCTTAAACCCAAGCTTATGCACAAGCTCCACAGAATCTTTCCCAAAATCCATTATACTATATTCCCCGACCTACATATCTAATATACAATGTGCAACCCTATGGTCAATTCCCTTCTTACCCACAATGGCGTGCACCAACTCTTCAGAGTCATGCTCAAACTTTTCAAACATACCAAAGCCCTTCTAGGTTCAATTTTCAATCCAAGCCAAACAATGAAATGAGGCAAAAGTCAAGAGATAACTTTACACCAATTGGTACAGCAGGGCATAATCACTCCTCTCCTTAGGTATACTCCTGACCCGCATTCAAGAATTTTTGATGCTAATATACGATGTGCATATCATTCTGATGTCCAGTGTCATAGTATTAAAGATTGTCGTTCTTTGAAAAGAGAAATAAAAATTATGATTCAAGATAAATCAATTATGGTGCAGACCATTGACAGTGAGAAAAGATCTAGTCATGTGGATATGCAAACCAGTGGCTAAGATGTCAGGCTGAGCAATTGAGAAGTCACTTCTATCCCTACCAGGAAGAGGTCTGGTAGTGTGTTGTGTTTTATTTTCTATTATCCAAATTATTTTAGGGTCGTAGTTCGAGATCTATCTTGTTTTATCCCTTTGTCGTTATGTTCAAACCCTATCTTTTATTTAATTAAATGGTGTGTCCCTTTTTTCTTTGTATTTTAAATTTGTGTTGCTTGTTTGTTTTCTTTACATAGCATATTTTATGTTGATTCTAGTGAAATGACATGCTAGCGGAATTTTCAGCCAGATCTTGAAATTTAGTTTAAGCATGAACATTGAATCAGAGGGTTAAAGTTAAAAAAAAAAAGCATCCAAGAAAATAGGTAGAGTGTTGAGATGTTTGATGACAAGTTGAAGCCTTCTTTAAAAATTAAGGCACTTCCTTTGAGAATCACAAGAATAACTTGGTCATCAATTCAAAAACATGACTCAATTAGGTCAAATAGTAGCTGCGTGAACAGAAAGAAAATCATCTCCATAAAATCATGAGTCCTTCAATGTGAGGAATGTACAACAAAGGTGGATTTTGCTGAAGAAGTAATGATGCACATGCTCAGTTAAAGTTTGTGTTGTTAAAGTGTCACAAATGATCTTCATCTTTCACTTCAAATTGCATGATGTGTACTTGCATTTTCAAGGATTGATATGACGAAGGCATTTCATTCTGCTATCCAAACATTGTGTTATCCTTTGTTTACCCCATTTGAGCCTTAGTGTTATTTTCTTTCATACCTCTCTTTTAGAATCAAGATAGAGTCAGCAAAACTCAAAAGAAGAGTGTCGAGCAAAAGAATAGAGTCAGAAAGTTTCAAAAACAAAAAAAAGAAGAGAAAAATATGTCCAAAAAGAAAAAAAGAGTGTCAAGAAAAATAAATTCAGGAAAATCACAAAGAAAAAAAAAGTCAAAAGAAAAAAAATAAAATCAGAATCAAGGAAAACAATTTAGAATTGCCTAGTCAAAGAAACTGGGGCATGAGTTAATCCTCATTGTTTGAGTCGATTCTAAAAGTTGTAAGTCACACCACACTCCAAGTGTCGTTTGAGCCTCATGCCATCTTTTCTTTCTAACCCTATCCAAAAGCCAAGGTACAACCAAAGAATAGACCTTCAGATTAATCTTTGAGAATGTTAAGGCTAAGCATACAAGGGATATGATGATGCATTTTGGGAACTACTTATCTTCCTCAGCATAAGAAATCAAGAAAGAAATAAAAATAACAGAGTCTTATTGGTGAAAACCCTTACGGGCACCATAAGGTGATGGTAAGTTGAGAGAGATAAAAATAAGAGAGTCTTATCGGTGAAAATCCTCACGGGCACTGTAAGATAACTGTGAGTTGAGAAAAATAAAAATAAGTCTGATTGGTGAAAAACCCTCACAGACACCATAAGACAATGATGAACTGAGAAAAAAAGAATGAGAGAGGCTTGTTGGTAAAAACCCTTCACGGTGTCACTAGCCGAATGAGGTCTTAAATGCAATTGACATAAAGAAACAACTCAGTTTCATGGCCATTAGCTCAAAAACAATTGGTAGAAAATTTGGATGGAAAGATCAGGCAGCTTAATCCAAAATGCATGGCATAATCATTAGAGTTGATTGTGATTTCTAGATAAATTTTTCATTTTTTTGTTTCAAATGGGGATATTCATTGTCTTTTCTTTCTTCTTTCATTTTTATTTTGTTTTCTTGAGTCAGCTATCCAAATAAAAGTCATCTTCATTTTTCTCTTGTCTTTGAGTCAAGTCCATATCAAAACAAGTGAGAAAAGATTTCAAAACTGGCTACTAGCTTCTTTAATTGCGCAAGGTAAGACAAAAGGTCAACATGTGAAAGATACATGATTGTGGGCCGAAATAAGACATGTGGAAATTTTTTTCAACTGACAAGTCTGGCAACTCATGGAAATATCAAGGTTCAAAGGATTTATCTAAGAAGCACGGCAACAAAGAGATACTGTGTTTTTTTTAGATTCACTCTTAATAATCTGAGTTTGGGTCAGTGATGCAGCAAGTCAGTGACATATACTAATGGTCGGAAGCAAGGTTAAATATGACGAGGGCAAGAGAAATTGCCGCAAAAGCTAAAGCCACAAACCATCCACCATGTTTTTAATCTAATAAGTTTTCTTTTATGAAACTGGAAACATGTTACCTTCAAATCAAGGACAAGGATCCACAAGTCCACTTGCAGAATTTTATCAAGCTTACTGATATATTCACTCCTACAGGGGTTACTCTAGATTATGTGAGGCTGACATTATTTCCCCGCTCACTTTTGGAGGAAGCTAAAAGGTGGTTGAATGCGAAGCCGACCAATTCAATTACTTCATGGGATAATTTAGCTAGAAAGTTCCTCATCAGATTCTTTCCATCAGGCAAGACTGCGAGACTTCGTAGTGAGATAGTGATCTTCAAATAGAAGCCTGATAAAAACCTCTATCATGCTTGAGAACATTTCAAGTCTCTTCTTTAGGAGTGTCCACACCACCAACAGTCCAATGAGGTGCTTGCTCATACTTTTATAGAATCTTTTGATCATAATACAAAGATTTTGCTAGATTTAGCCGTAGGTGGTGAAGCAGTGGAATTGACTTATGATGAGCTATACATATTGCTGATTTGCATAGCACAAGGAAATCCAAAGTGGTATTCTTATTCTAGAAGTGCCACAAAAAGAATTACGGGTGTATTAGAGGTGGACCAATTCACAACCCTATCAAAATAGGTTTCTACCTTATAAAATTTGATCAACACTCATTTCAGTGGCATGAGGTTAGGAGCAGTACAACCTACAGCCATAGTAAATGCCATCCAACAAGCTGTAGGTTGGTGTGAAGTATGAGAAAATAGTAGTCATATAGATACCATGTATGCTTCAAATCCAGAATTTGTAATGTATGTAGGCAATGCTCGAAGTCCTAATTATGGTAATGCCTATAACATGAAGTGGCAAACTCAACAACCTAATTAGCCATGGAACGCCCCACAGCCACAAGCCCTATTTAATCAGTCTACGAGAAACATAGAAGAGATGTTAAAATAAATCTTAACTGGTCAAACACAATTGATTATGGATCTAAACAGTCAAAGGGCAAAATTACAGAATTAGAAAGTGGCCCAGAGAAATTTAGAGTTGTAGGTTGGGCAGATACAACAAGCATTAAATACCAGACCATAAGGTGGTTTGCCAGCTGATACAAAAATCCCAAGCAAGTCATGGCAATCACTTGAAGAGTGGCAAAGAGCTTAAAAAAGAACCTCTCATGGAAACAAAAGAGGTAGATGCTGATGTGGTGACCCAAAAGGTGGATAAAGAAGTTTTTGAAAATTCAAGGAAGTCTGAGTACATAAATGAAAAAGTTGTTGAATGAGAGAAGAAGAAGACGCTACCACTACCCTTCCCTAAAAAGTACATAAAAGAAAAGGAGAATGCCTTGTTCAAAAAGTTCATTGACACATTCAAAGAGCTTCATATTAACTTACCTTTGCTAGATATTTTGCAGAGTATGCCTAAGTATGAAAATTACTTAAGGGATGTAGTGGCTAAAAAAGTAAAATTGTAAGAGATAGGAGTTATAGCACTCACTGAAGAATGTAGTGTGGTGATGTCACATAAAATCCCCAAGAAATTGAAAGGTCAAGGAAAGTTTGCCATCCCTATTCAAATTAGGAGTAAAGAGGTTCATGCATTGAGTAACTTAGGGGAAAGTGTAAATTTGATGCCCCTATCATTATTTAGAAAATTGGGCTTGGGAGAGCCTAAAGCGACACGAGTGGTTATGCAGCTCGCAGATGGATCCATAGCATATTCGAATGGAATCATTGAGGATGTCCTCATAAAGTTTGGTAAATTTTTTATTCCTGCTGACCTATTTGTTCTTAATTTTATGGTAGACGAACAGGTACCAATTATCTTGGGGTGCCCATTCTTAGCGACCGAAGGTGCTTCAATTGGTGTTAGAAAAGTCACACTCAAGATGAGGGTAGAGATGAAGAGGTGGTATTTGATGTTTACAAGGCCCCCATTGAAAATCCCTTATATAAAGATTTATGCATGATCAATGTGTTAGAAAGGGATGAGTGTGGGGTGCTAAGCCACTAAAAACCTCTTTCGACTACCTGATTGAGCAGCCTAATATAAAACCACCGATTTCCAACATGTTAAAAGGTAAAAGAGGTCATAAACGAATGAAAAATGGCTCCCAAAAGAGAGTAAAATGGTGAAGGAATATGGTTGAGTTGAGTTGGGTCGTGCCGAGACACTAAATAAGGCGCTGCTTGGGAGGCAACCCAATTTAAATTAGGTATGTTTTATTTTCAGTTTTAGTTTTTATTTCATGTAGTTTTTGTTTTTGGTTGAGTCACAAGTTGATGGGAAGTCTGAGCACCATAAACTTGAGTTTGAAGCATAGCAAAGACTGAGTGTGGGGTCCTATGGATCCCCTTGTTGTGTGAAGATTCATCTAGCTAGGCCAAAAGGTATTAGGGAGTATTTCTATCTCTTACTTTTAAATTCACTTTAGGAAAAAGTAGATTTTTAAGTGTGAGGTGGGGAAATTCCTAAATTTTGGCTCAATTTAAAAAATTTTATGTGAGATTCTTGTGGGTGCTATTTTTGATTATATGATGCAAGTGGGTTTGTTTGTAAAAACATGTTGATTGAGTGAATTGCTATTTTTTTTTAGACTCCTAGGCTCAAGGTTTTGACTTTTGTACTTTTTGACTTAAATTTGAATTCATGCTATTATTCGGTTGGGAGTCTATGATGATCCTATTGAGTTGAGCATATGCCATGTGAGTGTGAGTTTTTTGTATATTCCTTGTTGCATGTGATGTCTAAAACTTGCCTGGTGTGTGTGTAAAGAGAAATAAAGAGTGGTAGTTTAGGAGATGATTTAGGCATTCCTTTGATAGCCTTGTGTTATATCTTCTATTTGTTCTCCCCTTGTGCATTATCCTAGTTAACCCCCATTGAGACTTTAGCCTTTTCTTTGGCGGCTTCATATGTAGCCTAATCCCCTTCTTTGATAGACCATAATTTGATCCAAAAATCTCCTAAGTAATTTAATAAAAAAAAAATAATTGAGAAAGGAGTTTGAGAAATTGAAGAAGAAAAAGGTGAAATTAATGCCCCAAGGTAATAGTTATTGGTGTTAATAATTGATGTGTGGTGGATGGTTTTGATATGATTTATGCTAGAATATTGCCAAGATTGGAAAATAAAAAAACATTGATTCTTGTGGTAGTAAACTAGTTGTCCACAAAGTGTTTGTGAAAATGCTTAAAAGAGATGGGGCAAAAACACAAGGTATGGATGAATGAATAAGTGTAGTTTGGTTGTTGGAGGGTGATTTTAAATTTATAATGTAGTGTATTAAACCTCTTAGAAAGGTTAGTCACTATTCCCCAATAGTTCCTATTCGTCCCTTAGCTTACATTAAAACCTGGAAAAGTCCTAATTGATTTTAAGCCTTACATTCGACTATTATTGTGTTCTTCCAGACAATGTCCATCTGTTGCAACACATGGGTAATTTACTGAAAATATTTTTTGTAGTCTGTCGTATTTAGTTCCTGTTTTACCTCTTTTTATTGATTCAAAAGTTATTAAAAAATATTTTATATAATAAATAGTAAAATTTATATCCCCAACAATGAGTTAAAATTATCAAAGTCCATATCAAACAATAACACAAGTTTACTATTACAATGATCATGGTGCATTACATATGTAGCACTTGTTTTTTCTTGACGGGCATGTAGTTCTTTGACATTCAAGATGGTTACCCTTTGAGCCTCCATATTTTTGTACACTGCTTCACGATTGGAACTGAAGATTAAGCACTGTATGAGATTGATGGGGTAGGAAGAATAAGGTGCGTGCAGATGGATGGATCCACTTTTATGCGTGGGAGTTCTGTATTACTGATCAGGTAATCATGACAACACACATAAAGTTTAATAATTTTGTGATGCAGTTTTTTACCGATTAGGCTTTGATCTTTCCAACAAGATCCTGCATTTTATAGTTAAGTTTGATTGGTACAAACTAATAAGGCTGAAAGGTTCCAAAAATGTGGTATCTATACCCTATTACATTTAATGATGGTTTTGCTCATGATCATTCGTTAAGTTCTTAGAATGGATCAATATTGATGGCATTGTAGAGATTCAATAGTGATTGGACTTATTTTAATGGTGCAATAGACTTTGAGAAGTCCTTTGAAGCCTCCCACTACAACAAACAAGAATGAAAAACCAATAGAAATTCCCATGGTCCAAATTTATATGGATAGGTTGCTCGGGGAGACTATTATACAGTAGAAGGTGCTTGGAAGAGTAACCCTACGAAAAAGGAGAGGTAGAGAAGACCATATATCAACTCAGTCCTTGTTTAAGAGGAAACACAGGGCAGCAAGCAAGGAACTTCTAGCCAATCTGGCTAATGGAATGTACTTGAACGATGAAAAAACTGAATGAGCTGCAAATGTGAAAGTGTATCCAAAAATTAAAATCTGTCAGTTGTTGTTGAAAAGAAAAATGGTAAAGTGGACTAAAGTTGGACACTTTGTTAGGGAACTGTGACTATCTAGCATAGCTTGAATGATAACCCATAAAGTGCAGGATCAAAACTCTAAAGAAGCAGTTTGGCGAGCACTGAAGATTGGAAAAATGTACAATCAGAAATCAAATTTAAACCAACTCCTTATGTAAAAATAAGGAAATCCAAGGCGTCAATTTCTGATGTCTAACTCGCATCCCATGCCATCTGTTTATATAATTAGGTTAATGGAAGTAGAAATAAAAAGGTCTGATGTTGGGCAGAAATCCCATGCCTGTTTGTTTCCACTGCATTTTACCTAACCAGAACCACAAGCAAAAGGCCTGGGATGTAAGTTTAACTTCAGAAATTTCCACCTTGGCTTGATCCCTTCTTTTTACTTCAGGAGTTTTTGGTTTAAGTTTTGTTCTTGATTGTCCATCTTTCCAACCCTCAGTGCTTGCAAAGATGCTTTCTTAGAGTTTTGATCCTGTACTTTGTGGGTCATCATTCAAGCCATGCTAACTAGTCGTAGTTACCTAGCAAAATGCACAGCTCCAGTCCACTTCACTATTTTTTTTATTCAAAATCAACTGATGGATTTTCATTTTTAGATACACTTCCATTTTTCAGCTCTTTCAGTTTTTTCATTTTTTATGTCAATTTCATCGGCCAGATTCGCTACATATTCCTTTCTACCCTGTGTTTCTTCTTTAATAAGGTCTCAGTTGATATATGGTCTTCAACACCTCTCCTTTCCCTTGAAGATATTCTCCCAAGCACCTTCTCCTGTATAATTGTCACCCCAAGCAACCCAACCATACAAATTTAGACTAGACAATAACTATATTTATTTTTATTCTTGTTTGTAGCAGTGTGAGGCTTCGAAGGCCTTTCAAAAGTCTACTGAACCCTTAAAATCAGTCCAATCACTATTGAATCTATACACTGCCACCAAAGCCTTGTCCCTTTCTCCAAACTTGACACATAAACATTAGCAAAACCATCATTGAATCATAATAGGGTTTTGACACAACCTACTTGGTCCCTCATCCTTATCAGTTCGAGCCTATCAATCTTAACTTTAAAATGCAATATAATGTTTGAATGATTAATGCCTAATCGGTAAAAAATTTCATTCACAAAATTGGTGTACTCTATATGTGTTTTCACGATAATATGATCAGTAATACATATCTCCCATATATTAAGTAGTTCTATCTGTAAGTAGCTTATTCCTCTAAACCCATCTTTACTCTAGTCTTTTATGTTGGTTGGGCAAAGGTTGATCCACTTTCACCTCCTTTTATTTTGGGAAACACCTTTTATCTTCAAACAAGTTAAAAACAAAAATAAAAGTACAATTGATGCCTACATAGTTTAAAAAAAAAAGGTAACACAAATTTTAATAAATACAATAACTGACCCAATCTATTGCCATTTGTTCAACAGATGACCCATCCATTGCAACAGGTGACCCATCCATTGCAATAGGTGACCCATCAGTTGTAATAGGTGACCTACAAGTTGCAAAATATGGGTCATCTATTGTAAGAAATCAAACCATCCTTGCTACTGGTTTGATTTCTTCTAACAGGTGCTCTGTCTATTGCAACAGATGGGTCATTTGTTGTAATAGATATTTGGATTTATTCCAATAGCTGATTCACCAGTTACACCAACACCAACATTGTTCCACCTGTTCCAATACCAACACTACTAACAATACCAACAATAGCATCAACAACAAAGAAACAAATAAAAACAAAAAAGAACAACTGATACTATTAACAAGGCTTTTTAAGATCTCCCAACAAATGACTTTTTTTGCATATTTTAATAAAAACAATGGTTCATTCATTCAACACTTAAAACACACCTTTCCTTCAATTTTCTCAATAAAAAGATTATGGGTAATGGGTAAATAAATAAAAAAATAAATGTAAATAACTAATTTAAATAACCAACGTAAAAATATGATATTCACAATTTTAATTTTCATCATATAAAACATGATTAATTTGATGAAAAAAGCAAAAAAAAAAAAGATGAGAACGCAAGAATAATAATAAAGAGTGCAGATCTAATAGTGAACCATCCTACATGTAAAAAGCAAAGGGATCAAAACTCTAATTTTAGTTGAGAAAAGATATAGATTGCTTGAGATCCGAAAGGATCCTTAGGCAAAAAAGGAGAGAAAAGAGAGAAAAAATAGGAGATGGTTGGGATTACCCTAAAGAGGGGAGAAAGAGGTATAATAAGAGAGATGAATTATTTTATGGTTGAAGGAGATTAGATTTCTAGAGATGGGTTTAAATATTTTTTAATAATTTATGATGGTGAAATGCTTTGAGAAGAACGAGGAGATGGTAATGGTGACATTGAAAAGACAAGATAAGACAACTCAAGGAGGAGATTTTTGAGTTATCCAACAAAACTTTTTACTTCCTTAGTATTTTTTTATTTCAGATAGAAAATTATTTTAAAATTAAAAAAAAAAATTGCAACAAACAAGTCATATATTGCAACAGATGTGAAAATTTCCAATAGATCAGTCATTTGTCACAACATATGGCAAATTCTATTTGTTAATTTCCAATAGATAATCATCTGTTGCAATAGATGTCATTATCTATTTGATAATTTCCAATAGATAAGTAATTTGTTGCACCATATGACATTATCTGTTTGATAATGACCAATAGAGAAGTTATCTATTGAATAGGTTGAACATCTTTTTTAATAGATGTCTATGATTGTTTGATAATTTTCAATAGATGTGTCATCTATTACAACAAGTTAGCCCTCTATTTATTCAAATCAAACCATTGATTGAAATATCTAAATTGATTGAGCTAGAATTAGGGATGAGTTCATGGGTTCAACCCCAATTTTAATTGAGTCATTGCAATTGCATGATGTTGGTATTGCGTTCGTCCTAACAAGAGTCATCAATTGATCAATTTGAGTTGAAAGATTTCATATTAAATTATTGTTTAAAATATCTAAATTCATTTATCTAGAATTAGGGATGGGTTGATAGGTTCAACTACTATTTCAATTGAGTCGTTGCAATTGCATGATATTGGTATTACGTTCGTCCTAACCGGAGTCATCAATTGATCAATTTGAGTTAAAATGATTCATATTAAATTATTGTTTGAAATATCTAAATTGATTTAGCCAGAATTAGGGATGGGTTGATAGGTTCAACTATAATTTTAATTGAGTCGTTGCAATTACATGATGCTCGTATTGCGTTCGTCTTGATCGGAGTCATAAATTGATCAATTTGAGTTGGAACGATTCATATTAAATTATTATTTTAAATATCTAAATTAATTTAGCTAGAATTAGGGATGGGTTGATAGGTTCAACTACAATTTCAATTAAGTCATTATAATTGCATGATGTTGGTATTGCGTTTAACCTCAACCCTTCACTACAAATCAATTTTCTTCACATTTCCGACCATATAATTGTTATTTTCAACTTTTTTCTTGCTTGTATCTGTCTTTTCTCTTTCTTCGCAGGTAACAGAGTTTGAGAATAGTTCGACATTTGTTCTTTTTTCTAAAAATTAGGAGTTTTTAGTTAATTATAAAAAATAAGACTTTAAGTTGTATTATCTTCGAGAATGAATTAACAATTATAAATTTTAATGTTTAAAAATATAGGAAAATTTTGAGAAAACCCTAATTTTTGGCATAGTGTTCTGTTGACTTTTATGGTATTGTTGGATGGTGTTTTTGGTATTGTTGGTGGCTGTTGGCGGTGTTTCTATTATTGGTGTTGGTGGTCTTGGTGTTGGTGGTGGTCTTGGTATTAGTGGTATTAGTGGTGGTGGTGGTGGTATTGGTGATATTTGTGATGGTGTTGTTGTTGGTGGT
>NC_061116.1:184655184-184693478 GCF_002878395.1 Capsicum annuum
TCAAAAAGGTTCCCCATATGTTGCAACAAATGTTTCAGCTATTGGCATAAAACAAACCAGTAGCAAGACTGTTTTGATCTCCCCCAACAGGTTGTTCATCTATTGCAATAGATAATTCAACTATTCCAATTAATGGGTTATCTATTGGAATATTTTTTGCAATGTAGCGTATAAAAATTTATTGAATTTTGTCTTACCTTTTTTAAAAAATTATGCAGACATCAATTGTAATGTATTTTTGTTTCTCTCTTATTTGTAGGTAAAAGATGTCTCCCAAAATAAAAGAAACTAAAAGTGGGTCAACTTCTGACCACCTAACAAAAAAGTCTAGAGTACAGATGGATTTGGAGGAGCTTTTTGAACAATCTCAGTCAGGGAAAAGTAAAGCTGGGAAAAGTGATAAAAATGATATTGAGGGAGGTGGAAAAGGTTCTATAGAGGGTGGAGAGGAAAATAAAAGTGAGAAAGTAGAAGAAGAAGAATATAAACAAGTACAGGAGGAAGTAGGAAGTGAGAAAGATGATGATAATCAACATAATGGTAATACATCACCAATTGGACGTGAATTAAGATCGAAATCCCATCATGGTCCTATCAAAACTATTAGTATTGACAGGTTTCAAGTTGAGATGCCGATAGATAACCCTTCCAAACTAACTGGTGGTTTAATAGTTAAATCTCTGTTAGCGAAACCTTTTGATGAATTTAGGAATACTATGCAGAAGCAAAAATTAGAGGAATTTTTTAAGAAAAACTGCTTTGGATACTTTCTTAAGCTGCCTGAGGACAACAATGCCCGTTTCAAAATGAGCATGGTATATGGTATTATCAAGCGTAGGATCGAGTACGTAGGGGAGGATAAAGATTTGAAGGAGGGGAGAAAAGATGGATGAGATCTGGATCAACTACTGTGGCATGCCGATTTGTTTTTGCATGAAAGAGTTTGCCATAGTGATAGGCTTGAGATGTGATCATCCAAAAGAACCTCTCATCAAGGAAATACCCCTCAAAAGGCAAGCAGGAAAGCAAACCACCACCATCAAATAAAGGCAAGACATTGTCCAAGCGACCACCCACCAAAACCAACAAATGCAAGGAAAAAAATAAATAGGTTGTTGGAAATTATTGGACATGTCTACAGAGCCACGATGTTGTTAGAAGATCTCAAGGATAAAGCTATACCATAGAAGTACAAGGAGAAATTGTGCTTAGTTTGGTTTTCCTGTTCCGTTATATTAGCAAGAGATGTCTACAAAGTCATAGAAGATAATTTGTTGGAGCTTGCTGAGGATTTTGAGAAATTCAACAATTATCCTTGGGGATATGACAATTACAAGTTGACTGTCAAATATTTATTGACAAAGCTATCCCCAAAGATGATCTCCTTGTACGGATTTCCTTAGGCTTTCATGGTAAATTTAATCACTATTTGTTTACTCTTGCATTAGTTTATATTGAATAATTATTATGACTTTTTTTTGTTTGCTTCCTGTTTACGGTTTTTAGGCTTGGACATTTAAAGTCATTCCTCCCCTCCGAAAGTAGGTTAAGGATTAACTGGATGAGGTTTCTTATTCAAGGATCCTTAGGTGGTTGGCTACAAAGAGAAACACAAGAATTAACGAGGTTGATCTCTTTAACCCTCTAGATGGTGCAGTAAGTATTCTTTCAAGTAAAGTAAAATAATTTGACTCAAAGAAAGATATTGAAACAGAGGATTCATATGTTGCAACAAATGAATCATCTGTTGCAATTATCTTAATAGATTACCCATTTGGTTCAACAGATTAGTAATATTTTACATCAGATTAGTCATTTTTCGTAATAGATTACCCATATGTTGCGTTGGTTTTTTAAACCTGACTTGACATATTACCCATCTACTGCAACTTATGCAACATATGGGTAATATGATGCAATAGATAGTTAATCTATTGACACATATGAATCATGTTTTGTAATATAAAGATCATTTGTTGAATAAGTTGTCTATGTTAACATATTACCCAACTGAAAGAAAATTATTATTTGATTTAAATGTATCTACTCTTTTTTTAGGTTGTGCATCAATGGATCATACCAACTCAGCAAGGGTTGAAGATGACTTTTATTTTATTACTCTAGGTCTTATTGATACAATAGCATACCCAATGGTGGAGTTAATAAAGAAGGAATTGGCTAGAGCAACATCCATAAGAACAGAAGTTAGGCAAAGTCAGCCTTATGTTGAGGCTCTTCATGACCAACCTGCTATAATAGATCTGGGTGCTGTTTTTGGGGGTGTTGATGGTGGAGTTGTTGATGTTGGTGGAATCCATATAAATGTTGTTACCAGTCATGATGATCAGCATATTGATGCTCAAGAAAAAATAAGTTTGTTTGTAATCACCCTTAAAGTGGTCCCGCTCACCCTTACAGTGGTCCCTTTCATCCCTCTTTACCCTCATGTTCTCATTGCAAATGCAAAGAGTGCATGGACAGATAGGATAAACTCTTTGAAAAATAAATGCTCTCACTAATGTTGTTGAGGAATTAAAATCCAAGAGGGGTGCCATACCATAAGAAAGTGAGAGAGCCATACACTCCTACAACGGAGGTTAGGAAGATGAAAAAAACAATTAGACATTTACTCTCAAATAAGAAATAAAAAAAATTACAACTTCTTCTCCTCCAGAAGTTGATGAAGTTTAGGGACCATTAAAGAAGGTACATATCTGCAAAACTTGACGCCAAATAGAAGGTTGTTTTGAGATCGACCATAAATTCCAAGCAACGCACAAAAACCTTCACCATGACTGTTTTTTCCCTCTAAGAATTCAAGAAGATGACAGATATGGTTGTATGGTACGTGGACACAGTAAGTTTACTTTTCCTATCCTAGCCTTCTAATCTACTCCATGAAGAAGAAAAGCTTATGAAATAGATTTGTCATCTATTGCAATAGTTGGGTATTCTGGTGCAGCTGGTGATTTATCTGTTGCAGCAGATTAACCATCTATTGCATAAGTTGCACTAGATGGGTACTCTGTTAACACATTCAAAGAACCTTGTGCAACAAATGGACCATCCATTGCATCTTTCCACTTTATTTTCTTTTTTAAAATTTCTAACCTATTTAAAAATTACCTTCATATATCACAGTATGTTGATGAAATTCTCCGTCCCATAAGGGGCAGACAATTTGCTTACTTGGATGTTTATGATGCCGGTGATAGGATAATGGACCTAAACTTCTACAATAATTTCAAGAAAAGGTATGATGGGCTCATTGATCTAGCATTAAATCTCGGTAGCCCGAGATTAGATTTGTTAGTTTTTGGGTTCAAATGGGATGAAGATATGATTAAATATGTTAGAGGAAAGAGGCCATATCCACACGGCAAGGACTGGACCAAGGTAAAGAAAATTATTGCAGTCATAAATGCGGATGTAAAATATTTTCTGGATCTTGAGATATTACTCAAGGAGGGAATGGTGAACGTTTATGACTGCAACTCACCTATCCTCGATGAGGCTGACTTTTTTACCAATATACAACCACTATTGGACTTGTTCCCTAACTTGTTGAGGTAGAGTAAACTGATGATTCATTTGTTGCGAAAGTGTTGAATGAAAAATGGGATTTTGAAGAATGAAACATGGACAAGGACCATCCAAAAAATAAAATCGATGTCGCATGCGTGTCGTACGCACTTGCACATATCGAATGTCTGCTAACCGGCACATAAATGACCAACCCAACAACCTTTTTGTGCAACAATACTATGGCAAAGATGCAAGAGATTTGGTGTCACGACCCAAACCAACGCCCTGGCCGCAAGGGGTATCCCGAACTATGAAGGACCGAAAGACCCCTTAACATGTAATCATAAGCATAACTCATATGGTATAACAATATGGAAGATATACTGAAAACACGGTGGTCCCATAAAAAAATTAAAACTTCATAACATCGTATCAAAATGAAAACCCACACCCAAGCTACAACAGTCTACGAAGCCTCTACTAAACTGAAATAATAGTCTGTCTAAACCGGGACAAGGCCCCAGTCGGACCATAAAACAACTGATAACTAACACATGCATAGGACACCTTCTGAAGTAAGGGAGGCTCACCAACTCTGAACTCTTGGAATAATCTACTGTTGTTGAATTGGACCATGGGGCTGAGCCTCAGATCCTACATTATGAGACAATGTATCCGCCATAGAGGATGATCCATACTTAGAATGTATTGGCGTGCAGAACAATTCAAAAGAAGAACAATTTATATAACATGATCAAAAGCAATTATGAAAACAGTTTAACCTAATCGAAATCAAGTTCATGGGCATAAGTAAAAGAACTTCAAACATTTAAGTAGATACATGAACACAACTCTTGACTTTAGTCTTGAGCTAGATGGTACACCATACATACATTCAATCCCACAGTCTATATGAAATTCATCCTTAACTCGGCATCCAAGCCCCCAATTCAATTTTACCACAAGGATTGGAGATTTCATAAACTGGTATACCCCCTATGTAAGTGTACCACAAGAATCCCCCCATGTGATATTTCCCAATTATCCCTCTATGTAGGATAACATATCATAAACCCCGCATCAGCAAAACACGATTTTCAGCAATGATCCATTACACTCAAATGCCTTCTTTTGGTAACCATCTAACTCTCACTAAGCCAAATTTTGAACTTTTAAAAACATACTTCATGCTTATGAACAATTATTTTCTTATTTTGTTAAGGGCATATCATAATAGGGTTTCACCATACCCAGACTTGCAATTCATTCAATATCATACCATATCACAACCCTTCTCATTCATAAATATATAATAACTACCAAACGATTTAAACATCATATGAGAGTTCTTATTTTAAAAGCATGTGCATCTTATGCATAAACACTCTCTCTTTTCAAGACTTACATATATGGTGGCCAATGTTTTTATTCATCGCAAGTAATTTCATCATTTGAATACAAGGACCTTTCTATCTTGGAAACACCTTCTTGAAACGTCCATAACAATAATGAAAAATAGTTTAAGACTTTAAAAAACAAGGATTACCATCATGCATGAAACAACCCCAACACTTGTCACACATAAACCTTATGATCGAAAAGGGGATTTATAATTCATGTTCTCAAACCCAACTTACAATTTATAATATATTAACCACATGTCTAGATTGACTCAGTTAAAAGTAAAATTTTAGTGGTTAGATTCTTGTGAGAAGAGCTTTCAGGAGTTAAAGACTCGACTCACTACAACCCCAGTTTTGACTCTACCAGAAGGTTCAGACGGTTTTGTGGTATATTGCAATATTTCTAGAGTTAGTTTAGAGTGTGTTTTTATGTAGAGAGATGAGGTCATAGCCTATGCCTTAAGACAGATTAAGCCCCATAAAAAGAATTACCCCACTCATGATTTTGAGTTAGCAACTGTGGTGTTTGCCTTAAATATTTGGAGGCATTATTTGTATGGGGTATATATTGATGTGTTCATAGACCACAAGAGCCTGCAGTATGTGTTCTCTAAAAAAGATCTGAACCTACGTCAAAGTATATGGTTAGAGTTGTTGAAAGACTACGACATGAGGGTCCTGTATCACCCGAGCAAGGCCAATGTAGTGGCTGATGCTCTTAGTAAGATGTCTATAGGTAGTTTTGCTCACATGTAGGATAATAAGAAGAATCTAGTTTAGGAAGTTCATCAGCTTGTCCGACTAGGTGTCCGCTTAGTCGATTTAGTAGAGGAAGTGTGTGGGTGCAGAATAGTTCAAAATCATCTCTGGTTTTTTAAGTAAAGGAAAAATAGGACAGAGATCCTAGTTTAGTCAAGTTGAAAGAGTCAGCCAAAGATCAAAAAGTAGAGGTTTTCTCCCAAGGGGGAGATTGTGTGTGGTGTTTCCAGGGTCGGTTAGGTATGCCAGGTGTAGATGACTTGAGGCAATGAATTCTTATAGAAGCATATGGTGCATATTACTCTATTCATCCAAGGGCCACTAAGATGTACCGTGATTTGCGGGAGGTCTATTGGTAGAGTAGGATGAAGATAGACATTGTAGAGTTTGTGACAAAGTGCTCTACATATCAGCAGGTTAAGATTGAGCACCAGAAACCTAGTGGTTCCATGCAAGAGTTCAGTATTCCCACGTGAAAGTTAGAGGAAGTGAACATGGACTTTGTGATAGGTTTGCCCCGTACTCGTCATCAGCATGTTTCCATTTGGGTCATTGTAGACAGGATGACTAAATCAGCTCATTTCATAGCAGTTCATACCTCTTATTCATCCAAGGATTATGCCAAGATCTATGTTAGAGAGTTGGTCAGATTGCATAGAGTTCCATTGTCCATCATCTCAGATAGAGGTACGCAGTTCACCTCTCACTTTTGGAAAGCCTTTCAAAAGGGTCTTGGTACCCAAGTTCACCGCAGTATAGCCTTTCACCCTCATACAGATGGTCAAGCAGAGAGGAACATTTAGACTTTGGAAGATATATTAAGAGTGTGTGCCATTGACTTTAAGGGGAGTTGGGATGACCACTTGCCCTTGATTGAGTTCACATATAATAACAGTTATCATTCGAGCATTCAGATGACTTCGTTTAAGGCATTTTATGAGAGGAGATATCGATCTCTCATTGGTTGTTTTGAAGTAGCTGAGGCCATAGTGGTAGGACCTGACTTAGTATTTGATACCTGAGAAAAGGTTCAATTGATCAGGGAAAGGCTTAAGACAGCTCAGAGCCGACAAAAATCATATACAAATGTGCGAAGAAAAGACCTCAAGTTTGAGATTGGGGACTATGTGTATTTTAAAATCTCTTCTATGAAAGAAGTAAAGAGGTTTTTCAAGAAGGGGAAACTTAGTCCCCGATATATCGGTTCTTACCGAATTCTCAGCCGTTTTAAAAAGGTAGCTTATGAGCTTGAGTTGCTTTCAGACTTAGCTTCAGTACATTCAGTGTTTCATGTCTCTTTTCTAAAGAAGTAAATAGGTTATCCAACAGTTGTAGTCCCTATAGAGTATATAGATGATCATAACAGTCTCTCTTATGAAGAGATCCTAGTCAAAATTCTTAATTATCAGGTTCGCATATTGAGGAACAAAGAAGCTTCTCTAGTCAAAGTTCTTTGGTGGAATCATTCCATTGAGGGAGCTACTTGGGAAGCAGAAGAATATATATGAACCACGTATCCTCACCTCTTCTCCGCAAACTCAAAGTAAGCTTAAGGTAACAGTCTTTCTTAGATTTGCTCAGTTCCATGTCCAGTTACAGTTATAATTTGGTATTCATTACCGTTGCATATCATCTTTACGATATTCATGCATTTATGAATCAGTTCAACCATGTACTCATGCATCAGGCATGCACGTTCAGTTTGAAAACTCAGCTTATCGGTACTTTCAGTTAGGTATTCCATGCATCAAATATGCATGTTCAGTGTGTAAGCTCAGTCTATCAGTGTTTCTCAACTTAGTCAATCTCATTGGAGGACGAATGTTTCCAAGGGGGAGATATTGTAAGAACCCATAAAATTCTATGCTTAACTCAATCCGTTAAAGCTTGAAAAGAGGTCCCAGACTTAGAAATTTTAGCTAAGTGTTTATACTTAGAAGTATTTTAGCCTTCATAAGTTGGCGATCTAATTTCACGACCCTTATGACCTTAAAGTATCGAGTTTTAGGTTTATTCATGATGAGGAATGTTAGTAGGTCACTTTGGGGGAGTTTCAAATTTTTCAAACCTCAATTGAAACATGTTCAGATGACCAAAATAGTGGTTCGATGCGATCTTTACACGTCGCATGGCCCATCGCATTGTCAGATAGTTTTCTTCAACTTTCATTGCAATTCCAGTAAACCAACGCGAACTCGATGCGGCGCTTGGTCATCGCATTGATGCCATTGACATGGCATGTTAGTCTGTGCGTCACTGGGCACGCTTTCATTCATTAAAATACCGCGTCCAAAGAGGTATTTGGATCATTTTTTCACCCGTATTCAGCCCCAAAAATACGAGATTAAGTCATTCTTAAGGCTAAAACACTCATTTTTCTCAAAATTTCTCATGAAACAAAACCTTAGGGCTTCCAATTCAAGATTCAAGCTTTGTAAATTCTCCATTACTTTCAGCGAATTAACAACCAAGGTATGTTAGGTATTCATCCAAGGGTTTCCTTCCACCCTTGGAGTTTAAGAAACTCTTTTAAAACTTCAAGTTGATTGAATTCATGCATTCCATGTTGGGCTTGAATGTATTCATAATTATGATGTTAATTGGGTTTCTAATTCATGATTTATTACAAAATCCATGTAAATTTATTGGACATGTGGGTAGTATTATGTGAATTCATATTAAAGTCCTTGAATTGATAAGTTTTGATTGGAAATCATGATGCCTACATGTTGATTAGTATTATATTCATAGACAATGTTCCCCAAGTGTTTGATAAATTGCCCATGTGGATTAAATGGAGAAATCATGATATGCTAGCATATGTACAAGCTTATACCTTACAAGTGTTTGATAAAATGTCTCTATGAATGAGTTATGAACATTGTAATGCTTTTCAAGATCATGCAATGGTTTACTTTTCATGTTATCGAGTCTTGGAGGTATTTAATACCCGACAATCTAGATGCTTACCTAGAATTATAGTTGCTTCAGAATAATCTTAGTAATGTCATGTATAGTAGCATTCAGTTAGTATAGAACTCAATATATTCAGTTAGTAAATAAAACTTAGAACACTCAATCATTTATAGTACTCAGTGAACTCAGTCCAGTTCAGTCAGTTAACATGACCAGTAACAGTTTAGTGTAGCCTAGAACAGTTTAGAAATCAGTTCAGTGTCTACTCAGTTGGGAGTAGGATTCACCACCGAGTGAACTCAAGGATGGGGACTCACCTTCTAGTAGAGGGTGTGATCCTTAGAAGCAGTCCTGGCATTCTATAACTACATACACAGTGTATGTTGAGACATTAACCTGCCAGTTAAGGGTTGATGAGGTGTTCTACCTGCCGGTTGAGGGTACCACTATTCTCGTTTAGAGCACCTACTAGATGAGGGTAACTTAGCACTTGTATTTACTCGTGGCACGGTACTGACATCCTTTCAGATAGGATTACAGATTGGACCCCAATCAGTTTAGAGAGAGGCATGTTGGTTATATGATTACCTCCCACAATTTCAGTTTTAGTCTCAGTATAAAACTCAGTTCTATTCTATAAAATTAGGACTGTCAGACACAGTTACCCAGCTCAGTATAGAACTCAGTTCAGTTCTACAGAATTAGGACTATCAGAAATAGTCACCCAGCTATCAGTAATACAGTTATTAGTAAACTCAGATATCGGTCATTCAGTTATCAGAACTCAGTATCCAGTGTTACTATGATCACGGACATAACGTATGTAGATATGTGCATAGTATTGTATAAACAGTGTTTCATCAGTTTCAGTTATACATGTACTCTTATTCAGTTGTATTCATGTTATTCAGTCAGTTATCATTCATACGTATGAACCATTGCATATTATCCTACCTCACTTAGCATACCAGTATATTCAAAGTACTGATGCATACCTTGTCTTTTGCTCTATGATGTTTTATATCATAGGTTCAGACGCATGAGCTCCTGACTGTACTTATCAGCCCAGATTATCAGTAGTAGACCTATTGGTGAGTCCTCATAGTTTGAGGATAAAGTTATCACAATATTTCATTATTTCAGTAGTCAGTATTAGTTGGGGACTCGTCCCATCAATTCCATATTCAGACAAATAGAGGCTTTTAGACTAGACTTTTAGATAGTATTAGTTTTGCAAACTATTATTACAGTTGGTATGATTTATCAGTATTTCAGGTTTTGAACCTTATGATATTTAAGCCTATTCTTCCATATTTATTACCGTATTATTACTCAGTGCTCACAGTAGATATCAGTCATGGGTTAGCTTATGGTCTTTTGGGGCAGTAAGCACCGTGTGGCATCTGGGGTGCATACTCGGGGCATTACAAACTTGGTATTAGAGCCTAAGGTTCAAAAGAGTCCTAGGAAGTCTGAAAGACACATTTAGCAGAGTCTTGTGCATGGGTGTGTAGCGCGCCACACTTATGGACAAGAGGCTATGAGGCATTCTTAGGAAATATTTCCCTTCTTTCAGTATTCATATCATATGAGTGAGCATGAGATCAAGTTACACTCTCAGTATAATCCTTTTCTTACTTTTGTTTACAAAATATGCCTCCCAAAAAGAACAACGGAAGGAGAACAGGAAATCAGCTAGCACCTCTGCCCGTTCAGGAAGATCCCCTGGATGAGCATATCTCCCACGCAGAATTCAAAGGAGCTTTCACCACTCTAGCTCATTCTGTGGTAGCCCAGAATGAATGCTCAGCTTCCATTTCAGCCAATCCAGTGGCCAACACTACTGCAGCTAGAATACGAGACTTCACCCAAATGGACCCTCCATCCTTTACCAGGTCTAAGTTAGATGAGGACCCACGAGAATTCCTTGATCAGGTAAAGAAATTTATTGATATTATAGGGGTGATAGATAGTGAGAGTGCTGAGTTTGCCGCATAGCAGTTACAGGATGTGGCTCACTCATGGTTTAATTAGTAAAAGGTAGAAAAAGCCACAAATGCAGGGCCTATAGAATGAGAGAAGTTTGCCGCTGTTTTTCTGGATAGGTTCTTTCTACTGGATTTGAGAAAACATAAGACTTTGGAGTTTATTAATCTAAAGTAGGGAAATATGATAGTGAAAGAGTATTATCTCAAGTTTACTCAGCTAGCCAGATATGCTCCACATGTGGTAGCAGATCTAAGATGAGTAAGTTTGTGTCTGGAGTGTCTAATAGTATGGTCAAAGAGTGTAGGACCGCAATGCTGATTAAGGATATGGATATATCTGGGATCATGGTCCATGATCAACAAAAAGAGGAGGCTAAGACTAAGGAGAAGGAGAAAGAGAATAAGAGAGCTAGAATAGGTAGCATCAACTTCACTCAGCCTAAGTCAGAAGGTGGAAATCATTCTCAGTTCTGCCTGAAATCCTCAATTCCAGCTCTGTCCTCAGCAAGTGCTCTAGTGCTGAAATTCAAAGATAAAAATAGAGATAGGGCACCAGGCCCTAAACCTCAGGGTAGTGTTAATAGTGCTCGAACAAACCCTCTTTTCCAAAAATGTGGTAGAAACCATCAGGGTGTCTGCAGGGTTCGTAGTAATGTATGTTTTGGATGTGGAAAACCAGGCAATAGGGTCAGATATTGTCCTCAGTTAGGTTTTCAACGTCAGTATAATCGTCCTTCAACTCAGTCCGATCGCCCAAATCAGCAGGGTGCCGCTTCCAGTGCCACTAGTGGGCAGTGCCCAAACAGACTCTATGCACTCCAGTCCCAACAGGATTAGGAAACTTCTCTTGATGTGGTCACTGGTATGTTACAAGTTTATCATTTACATGTTTATGATTTACTAGATCAAGGAGCTTTTTTATCCTTTGTAAATCCATATATAGTTGTTGACTTTGGAGTAAATCCTGAAATCCTAGCAGATCCCTTCTCAGTCTCTAACCAGTAGGTAAATCTATCATAGATTGATAGGTATACAGGAACTGTCCAGTTATGGTATCTCAGAAAGTCACTTCAGCAGACTTAGTAGAATTAGAAATGGAAGATTTTGATATCATTCTCAGCATACATTGTCTTCATTCATGCTATGCTTCAATTGACTGTAGAAACTAAATTGTCAATTTTTAGTTTCTGAATGAACCTGTCCTTGAATGGAGGGGTAGTACTTCAGCACTTAGGGGTCAGTTTATTTCTTACCTTAGGGCGAGAAGAATGATATCTAAGGGATGTGTGTATCATCTCGTTCGAGTTCAATACTCTAGTTTAGAGACCCCTAACCTTGAGTCAGTATCAGTAGCATGTGAATTTCCTGATGTATTTCTCGAAGATCTTCCTAAGGTCCCTCCCGAAAGGGAAATTGACTTTAGAATAGACCTTCTTCCAAATACTCAGCCTCTCTCTATTCTGCCATATAGAATGGCTCCAGTAAAACTCAAAGAATAAAAAGAACAATTAAAGGATATCCTAGATAAGGGATTCATTAGACCCAGCATATCCCCTTGGGGTGCACCAATTTTATTCGTGCATAAGAAAGATGGTTCTCTTAGGATGTGTATAGACTATCATCAGCTAAATAAATTCACGGTCAAGAATAAGTATCTACTTCCCAGAATCGATGACTTATTTGACCAACTTCAGGGTGCCATTTACTTCTCCAAGATAGACCGAAGTTCACACTATTATCAGCTCAGGGTCAGAGAATGGGACGTTCTAAAAATAGCTTTCAGAACTCGATATGGCCACTTTGAATTCTTAGTCATGTCATTTGGTCTTTCTTATTCTCTAGCAGCCTTCATGGACTTAATAAACCGTGTGTTCAATCAGTACTTGGACATGTTTATCATATTTTTTATTGGTGATATTCTTGTCTACTCCTGTAGTGAACATGAACATGCAAACCATCTCAGAATAGTGTTACAGACCCTCAGAGCCCATCAGTTGTTCGCCAAATTTAGTAAGTGTGAATTTTTGCTAAGGTCAACAGCTTTCCTTGGCCATATAGTTTCCGGTGATAATATTAGAGTGGATCCTCAAAAGACCAAAGTAGTGAGAAACTGGCCCCAGACCCATCTCTCTATCGGATATCAGGAGTTTTGTGGGTTTGGTTGGCTATTACTGATGGCTTTTCAATGGATTCTCATTTATTACATCCCCCATGTCCAGATTGACTTAGAAGAAAGTCAAATTCCAGTGGTCAAATTCTTGTGAGAAGAGTTTTTAGGAGTTAAAGACTCGACTCACTATAGCCCCTATTTTGACTCTACCAAAATGTTCAGATGGGTTTGTGGTATATTGAGATGGTTCTAGAGTTGGTTTGGGGTGTGTTTTGATGCAAGAAGGTAAGTCCATAGCCTATGCCTCTAGACATCTTAAGCCCCATAAAAAGAATTACCCCACTTATGATCTTGAGTTAGCGGCTATGGTGTTTGCCTTACAGTTTTGGAGGCATTATTTAAATGGGGTACATGTTGATGTGTTCTTAGACCTTAAGAGCCTGCAGTATGTGTTCTCTCAGAAAGATCTAAACCTACGTCAGAAAAGGTGGTTAGAGTTTTTGAAAGACTACAACATGAGCGTCCTATATCACCTGGACAAGGCCAATGTAGTGGCTGTATTGTTTCTCACATGGAGGATAATAAGAAGAAGCTAATTCAGAAAGTTCATCAGCTTTCTCGACTAGGTTTCCGCTTAGTCAATTCAATAGAGGGAAGTGTGTGGGTGCAGAATAGTTTAAAATCATCTCTAGTTTCCAAAGTAAAGGAAAAGCAGGATAGAGATCCCAATTTAGTTAAGTTGAAAGAGTCATTCATATATCAGAAAGTAGAGGTTTTCTCCCAGGAGAGAGATGGTGTGTTGCATTGTCAAGATTGCTTATGCGTGCCAGGTGTAGATGACTTGAGGCAATAAATTCTTGCAGAAGTGCATGGTGCGCGTTACTCTATTCATCTAGGGGCCACTAAGATGTACCATAATTTGTTGGAGGTCTATTGGTTGAGTGGGATGAAGAGATACATTCTAGAGTTTATAGCTAACTGCTCTACATGTCAGCAGGTTAAGATTGAGCACCAGAAACCTAGTGGTTCCATGCAAGAGTTCAGTATTCCCACGTGGAAGTGGGAGGAAGTGAACATGGACTTTGTGAAGGGTTTGCCTTGTACTCATCATCAGCATGATTTAATTTAGGTCATTGTAGACAGGATGACCAAATTAGCTCATTTCTTACCAGTTCATACCTTTTATTCAGCCAATGATTAAGCCAAGCTCTATGTTAGAGAGTTGGTCAGATTTCACAGAGTTCCATTGTCCATAATCTCAGATAGAGGTACGGAATTCACATCTCACTTTTGGAAAGCCTTCTAAAAGGGTATTGGTACCCAAGTTCACCTCAGTACAGCCTTCCACCCTCAGACAAATGGTCAAGCAAAGAGGGCTATTTAGACTTTGGAAAATATGTTAAGAGAGTGTGCCATTAATGTTAAGGGGAGTTGGAATGACCACTTTTCCTTAATTGAGTTCACATATAATCACAGTTATCATTCCAGCATTCAGATGGCTCCGTTTGAGGTATTTTATGGGAGGAAATGAAGATCTCTCATTGGTTGGTTTGAAGTGGGTGAGGCCATAGTGGTAGGGGATGACTTGGTACTTGATACTTTAGAAAAGGTTTTGTTGATCAGGGAAAGGCTTAAGACAGCTTTGAGCCAACAAAAACCGTATGAAGATGTGTGAAATAAAGATCTCAAGTTTGAGATTGGCAACTATATGTATTTGAAAATCTCTCTTATGAAGGGAGTAAAGAGGTTTGGCAAGAAGGGGAAACTCATTCCCGATATGTTGGTCCTTACCGAATTCTCAGCCGTTTTAGAAAGGTTGCTTACAAGCTTGAGTTGCCTTCAGACTTAGCTTCTGTACATCCAGTGTTTCATATCTCCTTGCTAAAGAAGCGCATAGGTGAACCAGCAGTTGTAGTCCCTATAGAGGGTATAGATGTTCAAAACAGCCTCTCTTATGAAGAGATCCCAATCGAAATTCTTGATCATCAGGTTCACAGACTGAGGAACAGAAAAGTTTCGCAAGTCAAACTTCTTTGGTAAAATTAGTCCGTTGAGGGAGCTACTTGGGAAGCAAAAGCAAATATGCGAACCAAGTATCCTCACCTCTTCTCTGCAAACTCAAACTCAGCTTAAGGTAACAGTCTTCCTTAAATTTGCTCAGTTCCATGTTCAGTTACAGTTATAATTTGGTATTCATTATCGTTGCATATCATCTTTATGATAGTCATGCATTCATGAATCAGTTCAACCTTGTACTCATGCATCAGATATACAAGTTCAGTTTGAAAACTCAACTTTTCAGTAGTTTCAGTCAGGTATTCCATGCACCAGATATGCATGTTCAGTATGTAAGCTCAGTCTATCAGTGTTTCTCAGCTTAGTCAATCTCATTTAAGGACAAATTTTACCAAGGGGAGATATTGTAAGACCCCGCAAAATTCTAAGCTTAACTTAGTCCGTTAAAGCTTAAAAGGAGGTCCCCAGACTTAGAAATTCCAACTAAGTGCTTATACTTAGAAGTATTTTAGCCTTCATAAGATGGTGATCCTATTTCATGACCCTTATGACCTTAAATTATTGATTTTTAGGTTTATTCATGATCAGGAATCTCAGTAGGTCACTTCGGATGAGTTTTTGGATTTTTCGAACCTCGTTTTAAACATGTTTAGATGACCAAAATAGTGGGTCGATGCAATCTCGATGCGTCACATCACCCATCACATCGATAGATAATTTTCCTTTAAGTTTTAGTGCAATTCCAGTGAACCAATACGAATTCGACACAGTTGGTCATTGCATTGATGCTATCGACGCGGTGCGTCGGTCTGCGCGTCACTAGACACACTTTTAGTCACTAAAAACCTGTATCTAGAGGGGTATTTGGGTCATTTTCACCCATATTCAGCCCCAAAAATACGAGATTAAGTCATTCTTAGGGCTAAAACACTCATTATTCTCAAAATTGCTCAAGAAACAAAACCCTATGGCTTCCAATTCAAGATTCAAGCTTCAAAAAATTCTCCACAACTTTCAAAGAATTAACAACCAAGGTATGTTAGGTTTTCATCCAAGGGTTTTCTTCCACCCTTGGAGTTCAAAAAGCTCTTTTAAAACGTCAATTTTATTAAATTCATGAATTCCATGTTGGGCTTGAATGTATTCATGATTATGATGTTAATTGGGTTTCTAATTCACGATTTATTACAAGATCCATGTAAATTTATTGGACATGTGTGTAGTATTATGTGAGTTCATGTTAAAGCCCTTGAATTGGTAAGTTGGGATTGGAAATCACGATACCTATATGTTGATTAGTATTATGTGCATAGATTATGTTCCCCAAGTGTTTGATAAATTGCTCATGTTAATTAAATGGGGAAATCATGACATGTTAGCATATGTACAAGTTTATATCTTACAAGTGTTTGATAAAATGTCTCAATGAATGAGTTATGAATATTGTAATACTTTTCAAGATCATGCTATGCTTTACTTTTCATGTTATCGAGTCCTGGGGGTATCTAATACCCGAAAATCTAGCTGTTTACCTAGAATTATAGTAGCTTCAAAATAATCTCAGTAATGTCACATACAATAGCATTCAGTCAGTACAGAACTCAGAATATCCAGTCAGTAAATATAACTCAGAACACTTAATCAGTTACAGTACTCAGTGAACTTTGTCCAGTTCAATCAGTTAACATGATTAGTAACTGTTCAGTCTAGCCTAGAACAGTTTAGAAATTAGTTCAATCTCTATTTAGTTGGGAGTAGGATTCAACATCGAGTGAACCCAAGGATGGGGACTCACCTGCCAGTAGAGGGTGTGATCCTTAGAAGTAGTCTTGGCATTCCAGAACTACGTAGCCAGCATAGGTTGAGACATCAACCTACCAGTTGAATGTTGATGAGGTGTTCTACCTGGCAGTTGAGGGTACCATCATTCTCGTTCAGAGCACCTACCAGATAAGGGTGACTCAGCACTTGTCTTTACCCATGGCATGGTACTGACACCCTTCCAGTTGGGGTTACAGGTTGAACCCTAATTAGTTCAGAGAGGGTTATGTCTGTTAGATAATTACCTCTTATAGTTGCAGTTTTTGTCTCAGTATAGAACTCAATTCAGTTTTATAGAATCAGGATTGTCAGGCACAGTCACCCATCTCATTATAGAACTTAGTTCAGTTCTATAGAATTAGGACTGTCAGAAATAGTATCCCAACTTTCAGTAATACAATTATCAGTAAACTCAGATATCAGTTATTCAGTTATCAAAACTCAGTATCCAATGTTACTATAATCTCAGACACATCATATGAAGATATGGGCACAGTATTGCATAAACAGTGTTTCATCAGTTTCACTTATACATGTACTCTCATTCAGTTATATTCATGCTATTCAGTTAGTTATTGTTCATGCATATGAACCCTTGCATATCATCCTACCTCACTTAGCATACCAGTACATTCAAAGTACTGAAGCATACCTTCTCTTTTTCGCTATGATATTTTATATCATAGGTTTAGAGACACAAGCTCCTGATCATACTTTGTAGCCTAGACTATCAGCAGCAGACCTAGTGGTGAGTCCTTATAGTTTGAGGACAAAGTTATCATATCATTTCATTATTTCAGTATTCAGTTTATTTCAGTAGTCAAAGTTAGTTAGGGACTTGTCCCATCAACTCTATATTTGGATAGATAGGGGCTTTCAGACTAGACTTTCAGATAGTGTTCAGTTGTATAAATTATTATTACAGTTGGTATTTTTTATCAGTATTTATCATTTTGAACCTTATGTATTTCAGCCTATTCTTTCATATTTATTAGAATATTGTTACTCAGTGCTCACAGCAGATATCATTCATGGGTTAGCTTGTGGTCCTATGGGATCGTAAGAATCGTGCGGCATCCGGGGTGTAGACTCGGGGCATTACAGTAGTCCTTACAGGCAGAAAGTGAGCTGACTTGGTCATCCTATCAACAATAACCCAAATAGGGTCGTATTGGTTTTGGGATCTTAGAAGTCCTGTAATAAAGTCCATGTTGATCATCTCCCATTTCCATAATGACAAATGCCACCTGGTCTCAAATTCTCCACCTTAACTATTCGCCAGTTCAAGTACTTAGCCAAAAAATTAGCAACTTCTCTTTTCATGTTAGTTCACTAATAAATTTCCTTGAGGTCATGATATACTTTAGTAGAGCCAAGGGGAACAACATACCTTGAAGTGTGAGCTTTGTCAGGATCCTTTCTCGAAACCTATCCACACCGGCACACATAACCTACCTTTATACCTTAAAATCCCATCACCTCCAATTTTAAATGCCATTACCATTTGTTGACCAACATCTTCCTTAATCTGCATTAAAATAAGGCCTCTGGTTTGTTTTTCCTTAACCTCAGCATACAGGGATGACTTAGCTACCTCTTGTATGAACACTCCTACATCCTCGGAATCTAGGAGTCGAACTCCCAAATTAGCAAGCCAATGAATATCCTTCACCATATTGCTCTTTCCTTCCTCAATATGAGAAATACTGCCCATGGAAACCTGTTAAGGGCATCAGCCACCATATTGGCCTTACCCGAATGATAATGTAGGCTCATGTCATAATCCTTCAACAACTCCAACTATCGCCTCTGCCTGAGATTTAGCTCTTTCTGTATGAAGATATACTACAAACTTCTCTGATAAGTAGAGATATCAACATGCACTCCATAAAGATAATGACGCCAGATTTTGAGTGCAAACACCACAGCTGCTAACTCTAAATCATGGGTAGGATAGTTCTTCTCATGCATCTTTAATTATCTAGATGCATAAGCCACCATCTTACCATGATGCATAAGTACATACCGAGGTACCACCCGAGATGCATCACAGTAAACCACAAATCCATTGTACCTTTAGGGAGGGTCAAAACTGGTACAGTAGTCAACATGTCTTTTAGTTTCTCAAAACTATTCTCACAAGAGTCAAACCATAAGAATTTCACCTTTTTTCTATGTCAATCTAGTAAGTGGAGTAGCAATAGATGAAAAACTATCTACAAATCTCCTGTAATACCATGCCAAACCCAAGAATCTCAGGATATCGGTTGGAGTCATGGGTCTGGGCCATTTTCTTACCACCACAACCTTTTGGGGGTCAACCTTAATTCCCTCGCTTGAAATAATATGCCCTAGAAAAGCAATAGCACTAAACCAGAATTCACACTTGGAAAACTTTGCATCCAACTCATGGTCCTTAAGAGTCTAAAGGAAGATTCAGAGGTAATTGGCATGCTCCTCCTCACTCTTAGAGTAAATCAAGATGTCATCAATAAAGACTATGACGAATAGATCTAGAAACTAATGAAACACTCTATTCATAAGATCTATAAACACTACGGGGGCAATAGTCAATCCAAAAGACATAACTAGGAATTCATAGTGACCATACCGGGTTCGAAAAGTGGTTTTGGAAATATCAGCCTCCCTAACCTTCAAATGATAATACCCCAAATAAAGGTCTATCTTAGAGACATATTTGGCACCCTGAAGTTGGTCAAAAAGATCATTGATTTTTGGAAGAGGGTATTTGTTCTTAAATGTGACCTTATTCATCTTATTGTAATCTATACACATGCGGAAGGAACTATCTTTCTTACGCAAAAAAAGTACGAGAGCACCCCAGGGAGAGACACTAGAACGGATAAAGCCTTTATCTAGAAGGTATTTTAACTGTTATTTCAACTCTTTCAATTCTGTAGGACTCATTATGTATGGAGGAATAGAAATAGGCTGAGTGTTTGGAAATAGGTCAATGACAAAATTTATCACCCTATTTGGTGGTATCCCAGGGATTTTATTAAGAAAGACTTCTGGGAATTCATTAGCTACCGGAATTAACTAGAGAAAAGGAATTTCAATATTAGAATCTTTGACCCAAACAAGATGGTACAAACAACCCTTGGATATGAGCTTTTGGTCCCTAAGATAAGATATGAACTTCCCTCTAGGTGAAAGAGAATACCCCTTCCATTCTAAGACTGTCTCATTAGAAAGACAGAAAGTGACCTTTCTGTTCCTACAGTCTAATATAGCATAACATGAATGGAGCCAATCCATTCCCAGAATAGCATCAAAATCAATCATGTCCAGTTCAACAAGATCATCCATAATATCACGATAAGAAATAGACACCACACAATTTCTATAAACTCTTCTAGCCATAACAGAGTCTCCAACAGGGGTGGAAACAAAAAAAGGTTCATAAATATTTTTAGAATCAAAACCAAAGCCAACGGCCATATAAAGATCACGTAAGACAACGTAGACCCCGAATCAAGAAATATATAGACATCATGAGAAAAGATTTGTAATGTACAAGTAACCACATTAGGTGAAGCCTTTGAGTCTTGGTGGGTAAATAAAGCATACAACCCATTACAACTACCTCCAGCAGCAAAAATAGTACCTTTAGGTGGTAGGGCTGTAGGATTAGCTTGGGTTTAGCACCTTTAATATTTCATCTAGCTGAAGGGTAGTACCTCTAAAGATGACCATGCCGACCACACGCATAACACACTTTCTCACTAAAATAGTACCTCCCAGGGTGATTCTTTCCATAATTTCCACAGCGAGGGTGAGACCTAGCGGGCTGAGTCACACTCCCCTAGGATTGGGGTCCCTGCACCCGCGGTCCAGTACTAGGCTGGTATCGCTTCTCACCTGAAGGTCTGAGTATGAGTGCACTAGATGAAGACTGAGCATTGTTCCAAAATTTCTTCTTAGACTATTTTCTATCCCAATTGCCACCTTGATGTTGACTGATATTTTGATCTGCAGCTCTCTTAGCTTGTCTTTATTTTTCCCTTACCTCTGCTTACCTCTTCTTCTCCTCTTCTACCTGCTGCATATGTATTGATAACCTAGAAATATCCATGTCCCTGTCAGTATTTCCCCTTACATTCTAACACTAAATCATCCAAGAGACCAGATGCAAACTTTCTCATACGGGCCTTCATGTTGCCCACCAATTCTGGAGCATAACGGGATAGTTGGGTAAATTTTAGTGCATATTCTTTGACAGTTATCTTCCCTTGCTTCAGATTAACAAATTCTTCAGCTTTTACTTCCCTCAGCTCTTGGGAAAGAAATGGTCCAAGAAGTCCTCTACAAACTCACCCCATACAGCAAGTTCTGCATCCTCACCCATTGAATTTTCCCACTCATTGTACCACTAGTTAGCTACATCCTTCAGCTGATAGGCTACCAAATCAACCCCTTCAACCTTACTAACGTGCATGACTCTAAAATTTTTCTCCATTTCATCTAGGAACCCTTGGGGGTCCTCTTCAACCTTGGTGCCCATAAAGATGGGTAGGTTCAACCTCATGAACTAGCCAACCCAAGTGACCTCAGAAGAACCAGGCACAGAACTCATATCTCCAGATCGATGGGACTGAAAATCCACAAGATGAGAAATCATATGAATGGACTAACAGAACTTAGCATTCAAGACTTTTCTCTGAGGAGACTAGATACGGCTAACACCGGACTGAGGAGCCCTAGGTGCGCTAGTTTGGATTGGAGAAACCCATGGAGTAGCAGCAAATTTTAGAGTAGGGCTCTTTAATGGGTCCACATCCCATAAGTAGGGCGGACATCCTCAAAATAGGTATTCTGCTCATTAGATCTACGGGGAGGCATGATCTGAAATATAGAAAATCATAAGTTAAGGAACATTTAGACTCTATAGCATAAACTAGAACATGAAGAAAAGAGAAACATTCCTAAATGCCTAGTAGCCTCCTCCTTATAAGTGTGGTGCGCTACACACCTATAAAAAGGACTCTACTTGACATGACTTCGTAGACATCCTGGGACCCTGAGCCGTGCTTTGACACCAAGCTTGTCACAACCCAAACCGAGACCCTGGCCACAATGGGTATCCTGAACCATGAAGCCCCGAGATACCCCTTAGCATGTAATCATAAGCATAACTCATATGGTATAACAATGCAGAAGATAACTGAAAACATAGTGGTCCAATACACAAAATTAAAACTTAATAACATCGTATCAAAAGGGAAACCCAAATCTAAGATAAAACAATCTACGGAGCCTCTACTGAATTGAAATAATAGTCTACCTAAACTGGGACAAGGCCCCTGGCCAGACCATAAAACAACTTAAAACTCACATATCCATAGGATGCCTTCCGAAGTAAGGAAGGCTCACCAACTCTGAACTCTTGGAATAATCTACTACTGCTGAACTGGACCATGGGACTGAGCCTCAGATCCTACATTATAAAACAATGTAGCCATCATAAAGGACAATCAATAGTTGGAATGTATTAGTGTGCAGAACAATTTAAAAAAAGTACAATTTATATAACATGATCAAAAGCAATTTTGAAAATATTTTAACATAATCAAAATCAAGTACATAGGCATACGTAAAAGAAATTTAAACATTCAATTAGATACATAAAATCAACTCTTGACTTTATTCCTGAGCTAGATGGTACACCCTACAAATATTCAATCCCATGGGCTATATGGAATCCGTCCTTAACTCAACAGCCAAGCCCCCAATCCAAGTTTGCCGTAATGATTGGAGTTTTCATAAACTGGTATACCCTCATGTGAGTGTACCAAAGAAATTCCCCTATGTGAGATGTCCCAATTATCCTTCCATGTAGGATAACATAGCATAAACCTCGCGTCGGCAAAACACGGTTTCCAGCAATAAGCCCTTACACTCAAATGCCATCTTTGGGTAACCATCTAACTCTCTTTAAAACCAATTTAAAATTTTTAAAAACATACTTAATGCTTATGAATAATTAATTTCTTATTCTGTTAAGGGAATATCATAACGGGGTATCATCATACCCAGACTTGTAAGTCATTTAATATCATACCATGTCACAACCCTTCTTATTCATAAACATGTAATGACCATCAAAAGTTTTAAACATTATATGAGAGTTCTTATTTCAAAAGCATGTGCATCTTATGCATAAACACTCTCTCTTTTCTAGACTAACACATATGGTGGCCAATGTTTTCATTTATCACAAGCAATTTCTTTGTTTGGATACAAGGTCTTTTTTATCATGGAAACACCCTTTTGAAACGTGCATAACAACAATGCAAAATAGTTTAAGATGACTTTAAACTCAAGGATTACCATCATGCATGAAACAACCCCGACACTTGTCACACGTAAACCTTATGAGAGAAAAAGGGATTTGTAATTCACGTTCTCAAACTCAACTCACAATTCATAACATATTAACACCATAATTTCATGACGGAAAAAGGGAATTGCACAACTCACGCTCAAAATCACCTTTCAAAACTCATTTTATATATGCACAAGATTTTAAATTATGCTCATTAATTGATTCTCAAAATCGAACATATACATAATTATCATTCGAAATCCATAATGAAAACATAATTTAGCCCATGATATTTAGAATAGTTTTACACACCTAGAATTTGAGAAGACATAGTGTAAGAATATGACCTTGAAGCTAAAGATAGTCAAACCCTAGGTAGTTTTCTCTTCTTGTTCTTAAGAGAGATGAATTGGGGATTTTGAGAGTGTTAAGGCATGTTTAAACACCTTTAATTCATCTATATAGGATTAGAAACATTTTGGAAGGATTAAAAGACCTAAATTCCCTTAAATTAATACAAAACTGAGCACTTACGCCACTTTGCTTTTGCCATGCGGTGCACAGCAATTGCCCAGGCTAAGGTGGGAAATTCACAGACATTACACAGTCCTCAAGTAGGCGACGCATGCCCATTGCACACCTTTCTAGTAGCCCTTTGTGATTTCCATGTGACGCACGGCCTTAGCATGAGGGCTAGTATGAGACTCATACTCACTTCTGAGGCCCCTAAGCACCCCTAAATCAACCCAAAACGTCTAGACATAGTCTATCATCAGAACAGGGGTCCTAAAGGTCATTTAGAAAGAATTATGTGAGCATTACGACCACAGGGTTTTACATTTGGGCTTATGGGGTAATGATTAAAAGGTTGGAACCTGTGTTTGTAAAACAAGAATATATAGAAACACAAATACCATGACAATTTTTATTTCAAGCCATTTTATATATAGTGATAATTTTTCATGTTTGATGAAAATTGCAATAGATTGTCTATTTGTTATAACAGATAGTCTATCTTTTGTGACAGATAGTTTATCTGTTGCAATAGGTTGGACATCTGTTGCATTATGTAGATGTTTATATCGAAGTCTATCTGTTCCAACAGATAACTATCTGTTTGAACATATAGTATATCTGTTGCAATAGATAGTCCATCTATTGGAGCAAATAAAAATAGTAGAAAGATCAGTTTGATAATTTCCAACAGATTACCAACGTGTTGCAATATATGTCTAAATTTATTTGATAATTTTAAACAGATATGTCATTGTTGAAATAGATACATTATCTATTGTAATATTTGAATCTAGTATTCCATTTCAATTAATAAGTTCAAATCTAAGGATAAAATAAAATTCATAGACAAAATAAAATAAATTGGAGCCTTCAGAAATTACATGAAATAAATCAACAAATAAATAAAATATAAAAAATTATTAAGGGTACAGATGATCTACTCAACAAATAAATCAACAATTTGATGCCAAGAATTTCTAAGGAAAGGTTATTACCTAGACAGACTCAAACTATAAAGATCTACTTAATATGGACAAGTTGTTCTTCATCCGGTGCTATGGAATTTGACTTTGGTCTTCGTGGATCTTTAATGTCACCTGCGTATGATTTCTGAGCTTTTTCTTCTCTATATTTCCATAAAAGAGTTTCATATCTTTTACAGAATAATCCGTAATTAAGTCCATCATTTGGTACTTATAATCCATCACTCAAATACTCAGTGTAAGAGGTAACAAAAATACCGCAATCCATCCATTTGTAAAATTCAGATAATCCATATCTTGCAATTAATGTAAGCATTGTGAAATTTATGAAATAAAAATAAATCATGCTACTTGAATGATACTTATGGGCTACCAATAGGTTGTTGAGAAATCCTTCATATTCTACATCAAATGAATTACCCATTTTATCGTAGTATGCTTCAATGGTTGACCAATCAGTACGTTTTAGTCAAAAAATAATTTATATAAGGGTAAGTAGGAAATATTTTGGCCAACTTTTATATATCAGACGATGGCCCAGAACATTTCCTTAATTGCATCGAGTCGTAAACTCGGATGCACCTTTCTTTAAGAATGACAACAACCAACACCAAATGAAATTCATCACCACAATTGACTGGGATGTAGATTTCATCGATCAAATGCCAAGGTAAGCCAGCTGGAATGCTAAAATCTTTGATGATGTTGATTAAGCATTCCTCATTTTGGGAAACTTCTGGTTGTTGTTGCAATTCCTATCGTAGGCATTATTGATGAAAACTTTGTACAAATAATTGTCTATCGTGTATCTGCATTATTCTTAAATTTGCAACTTGGCCTTCTTTCAAAGGTAGTAAAAATGCCATCGATGTGCTACACATATTATCAAACATTTCAGATTCTATGACAAAAAAATTAATACACAGATACAATTAAATAAAGTATTAATAGTAAGATGTATGGCATTTAAACCTCATCATTCCAGCAAGTTTGGGGCTATGACATCAAATAGAACCAATTCTTCATTCTGGAATGTGCTACAACAAAGCCAAACATATCAAAATCAAGACCTGATTAGTTCACTTTGTAGTGTTCATCATTTTATTTGTTGTATGATTTATATGTGTTAATGTCATGTTTTTACAACAAGAATTATATAAATCAATATATTTAAAAATAATTTATGTGCCTGCTGGTATAAGGCTTTAACATCCCATCGGCAATCCTTTCTGAATAGTTATTGATCAATTTTGTTAGTTTTTTTAGAGCCTCGTCCGAGATGTTGAACCCTTCGAACGGGTATTTCTTTCGTTCTTCCGGACTGACATACTTCACTTTTTCTTCATCTTTGGAAGCAGTTAATGAATTATCAACTGTGATATTATGCTGTTTAGCAGTAGATGCTACTAAGACATCTACCTACAAAGCCAGAATTATTAATGCTAATCACAGAGATATAAAAAAAATAAAAAAAATAAATAGATAATTCAATTGTTGGAAGAAATCAAACAGGTCTTCCACCTATTTTAAATTGTCCCAATAGATTACCTATCGGTTGCAACAGATAGATTATCTTTTGGGACAGATTAAAATAGATGGAAGACCTGTATGATAATTTTCAACAGATGACCCATTTGTTGAAACATATGACTCATCTGTTTAGACAAACTAAAACAATCGGAAGTTTTGATTTAATTTATCCCAACAGATGACCTATATGTTGTAGCAGATAGGTCATCCGTTGGTACAAATTAAAATAGTAGAAAGACCTATTTGATTTCCTAAAATAGATGAGACATATGTTACATTAGATGATGCATCTGATGCAATAAGTTAGTCAACTGTTGCAACAGATGCATATATCTGTTTGATAATTTTCAGCAGATGTGCCATCTGTTGAAACATATATGTAGTCTATTTGTTTGTTGGAACAGATGATATATATTCACCTTCTTCAGCTCATGCTGCTCTTCAGTGTCCCTTGTACATTGATCAAAAGTGCAAGACAAAGACAAAGGAGTTGTAATTTTGCTTTTTTCTATGTTTGATGATGCCTTGGAAATTTCTTTCCTTCTCCTGTTGGCTGCTTTAATCTCTAGTAGAGTGTGTGGATATGGATTCCTTTTTGATGGAATAAAACCTCTCTTAGATGTCAATTCCTTTACAGAAAAATTTAATGTATTAATAGCATTAATCACTCCATCATGTTTCGCCTTACAGTCTTGATATTTATATGCAGAACATTTACTGGGAGGGGAAAAATCTGTAAAACCAGTATGATCATAATCATAATGGTTTTTTGTTTCAAAAACTGCAAAAGGAGCATCATTAGCCTCAACAACAACAACACTACCACTACCACCACCAACAGCTTCATCGCCACTAACACCATCAGCAACAATAAGCCCACCTTCCAAAATAATTTTTCTTATGATGGTTGTTGCTCCAAACAATTTCTTTTTATTCTATCAATGACCTTAGGATCCGATAAAGTTTTCACAGATCGTAAAGTAAGAAAAAATTACATCTTCAACTCTTAGTTGGTTGGAATAAGTCGCGGACGCAAAGTCTAAAATAAATCAGTATATATATTAGAATGATGAGTAAATCATTAAAAAAATCATTAATTAAAATAAAAAATTAATTTGAATTAGACTTACTGCTTCCTTTGGGTGGTTGAAGAGATCAAAAAATTTTGGTTTTTTATCAATTTTGGCTGACAACCATCTCAGGATTCTTGGACATAAAACTTTTTCCCGGTAGTTCACTTGTTATCTCAACTAAGAAATGACTTCAAATGCCTAAGTCTATAAAATAACGCCAATAAATCAAAAGCATTATACAGTAAAAAATAATTGAATTATAATAAAAGAAATATTTACCATGAAATCCCATGGAAAGACATATAAGTTGACTGTCTTTGGCGTTAACGGAGTCAACAAATATTTGACAATCATTTTGAAGCTTTCATAACCCCAAGGATAGTTGTTAAATTCCTCCAGATCCTCGGAGAGCTTTACTAAACTAAGTGATATGTTGTTGTTAACGTCTCTCGCCCAAAGAATATTATGTACAAACCAAACCAAGCACAATGATTACTTGTGCTTCTTTGAAAGTTTTTTATCTTTCAACCCTTTTATCAATTTTTTTGTTTTTGAAACTTGGATCAACAAGGGACACCAAGTCATCACCATTACTTGACTTGCCTTTGCCTTTTTTGGGTGTGTGGGGTGCTCTTTTTTGGGTTAGAATAGGTATAACTTGAGAAGGATAAGGAGGATAACATTTTAGTCTAGTAACTATGGCAAACTCCTTCCAACCAAAACAAATAGGCATGCCACAGTAATTTATCCTCACCTCATCTATGTTATCTTTATTGTCATACATAAATCTACGCTTGAGAAGATCATATACCATTTTCATTTGAAAATGAGTATTGTTGTCCTCCGCTAAATTAAGATATTGCCTAAAGCAGCTATCCCTGAAATAAGCATCCAATTTTTGTTTTGGAAGTATTTTTCTGAAGGCGTCGAAAAAATTTTCCATGGCTGACTTAACAAAGAAATCACCAGTAAAATCAGTGGCACCATCACACTACATTCTCACAGGATAACTATCAATGCTGAAGGTTTTGACCAACTCCTTAGTGGAAGGGCTATTAGCATTTAGATCATCTCTTCTGAAACATTCCTCATTCATATGTTCATTATCTTCTACTTGTGATTAAGATATCGCTTGTAAAGCAAGATCATAGAGTGTTGGATGTATCCTAGCTGCTTCACTTATTCCTTTACTTGGACTTGATTCGATTTATTTTCTTTTGGGAGCAATATATCTAAAAATAATAGGAAATAAAAAAGATTACAATTGATTAATGCATCGTTAAAAAGGATAATAGTAAATCTAACATGTACAACAGTAAAATAGCAGTTCCAACAAATCACACATCTGTTGCACCAGATAGGTTATCTGTTGCAACATATAACTAACTTATTACAATGGATGAGTAATGTGTTGAAAACTATAAAAATAGATCACTCATCTATTGAAATAGATAACTGTTCTATGCAACAGATCATTCATCCATTGTAACATATGAGTGATCTGTTGGGACGATTATCTACTGTCAATATTATTTAGATTTCTTCCAACAGAAGAGTCATCTATCGCAATAGATGAATGATCAATTAGATTGTTCACCTGTTGCATCAGATAGTTCATCTGTAGCATTATAAGTTCATCTATTACATCATATGATTCATCTGTTGCATCAGATGGTAAATCTATTATACAAAAAAATACAGTTGCAAGATTTTCTTCAATAGAACAATAGCAATATCACCATTTAATATCAAATACACTATTTTTACCAAGAACAACAACAAATCAACCCAACAATACCAACAGAATACACACTAAGAACATCAATAGTGACCAAAAACACCAACAATATTTTTTTATTTGTACAAACACAAACAACAAAAATCAAACTTCAAAAACTCAACAGACCGCAAGAAATTGAATCAACAGTTCGACAATAAGAACTACAATAACAACAAAAAATTATATTTCACTTTGAAAAAATAAGAGAAGAAATACCAGAAATTAGATTTTTTTCAGTCCCCACTTCAAACTTAAGCAACAAATATTGAAATTGTTAACCAATACTAGAAGAGAAGTTGGCTCAAGTCCCTCTATTTCTTCATAACTAAAAATTCATAATTTTTTACCTGCGAAAGAAGAAAAGTGATGATGAACTCAAATTTGTTGTCATCGGAGAGCAATTTTGTCACGTCGATTGACAGTTAAAATTCAAAAAGTAACTGAAACCCAACTATTTGTCGTCAAAGGTTGAAGTCGTTGGGGATTGAAGGGAGAAATTTGCAGAACTGTTGATTAGGAGAAGTGAGAGAAACTGTCGAGAGAGAGGGGAGAGAGGAGAGAGGCGGTTGATTTGGAGAGGAGAAGGGTGTGGGTTGATTTGTATTTTGGAAAAGATTAGAATGTTTTAAAACTATTAATTAATTCCACAATTAACTTAATTAAGTTTTCTAATTATGTTTGACACTTTAAGTTGGTCAATGTCATCAATTCCACAATGACGACTTAAAAGACACCTTTTCTTCAATTCTCTCATGTGAGTACCTACGTATTATTGTTTAGGTTGTATGAAATTGTTTCAAATATATTATATTTAAGTAAATTGATTAATAAGATGATAATCTATTGTAATAATTAATTATAATTAATACAATTAAATAAATTTTATTCTTTATTTAGATTTCATATCAAACATATAATTTACTTTCTTCCTTGTTTGTTACTATAATTTTACCTAATTTAAATTTTTAATGTATTATTAATAAAGCTAATTTAGTAAAATAAATTTTTAATAAATATATCTTTTAATATTAATGTCAAGTCAACATATATCAATAAAAAGAACTAAACAAAAATACCTAACAAGATTTTACTTATATGAGGGTAATCATAATTCGTTACTAAATAATTCATAATAATTAGTTATTTTTGTAATGTAAATCATATTATCCTTAATGGATTAAGCATATTACTCCTACGAATTAATAAATTTTGTAATTAAAACTTTGAGCATTAATTACTTGCTAGATTATAGTCATTTTAATCACCTCAAACTCAAAACAAAAGTTTTGATGTTTCATTTTTCTAAAACTTAACATTTATATAATCTATTTTACTCATATATTTTATTTGATTAATTCGTTATTTTCTTGATTTATCTAAAAACCTATCGAATTATTATTTTAATTAAATAAACCTAATAGTTAATGTTCCTTTAGTTTTTAAAAATCCACCAACATTCCTAGAATTAACTATAATATTGAAAAATAAATTTTTACAATACATATTATATTTCTAGATAATAGAAAATTTAGAATTTATTAAAACACCAATAATATTTTATATATATATATATATATATATATATATATATATATATATATATATATATATATATATATATTTGTACAAAAATAGATGATGTATATTTTCTCTATATTCATTCTAAGTGTTAGTTTAACAAATATATATTAATAATTTCAATTTTTATAATATTGGTCCCGTCTTAACACGGGCCATTTTCACTAGTTTTGTATACATATATTTTTTCATCTTTATAATTTCATCAACTGTACTTTAGGATATAAAACGAGTAATCACTGTTATGTGCCATAATTAGTAGAGCCGTCAATATGGGCCTGGCCCATTGGACCGGCTCGACCCAGCCTGTAATTTGATGGAGTTGGACTTTAATTTTTGCAGCACATTTAAGAACGGGACGTTTTAGCCCGGCCCTAGGAGGCGTGTGGCCTGTGGGGTTTGAGCAATGTAGGCTGAACTAGCCCGTAGGCCGGCCTATAAGTCAAATACATGCAACTATTTAGATTGCTTATTAGTATTTTTATTTGATTTGAAGGATACCATGTCAAAAGTTATTTCATTTTCCTATTACAAGTATTTTTTGGGTGTTAGAAACTTGATTAACAAGTATTAACACTATGTAATATTGTCTGGTAATATTTATGTTTATTAATATTCTAAAATTAAATTATAAAATATTATTTTTTTAAAAGTGGGCTGGCCCGTGAGGCCCGCAACCCACAAAATAATGATGCGGGCTTGGTATTTTTTGGCCCATCATTTTGATGGGCCAGTCCGGCCTAACCCATCAAACTCAAAATCCGTGTGGACTAGCCCGAACGGGCTGGGCCGACCCGTATTGACAACTTTAATGATTAGTTGTATACTCACTTTTTTGTCACCAATGCCTATATGATGGATATGGCTCCTCTCTATTTCTCTTCTCTCCAATTTCTTCAAGTTCTTGTTTTGATTAAAGACACATGTCATATTTTAAAATTAATGATTGAGATTTAATTAGTTAAATCAAAGTTCTAACCATAGTTATCAACTTTCATAATTTATTGCTTAACTATTTTTAACAATTCATTATATCTTTTTAAAAGATATTAAACTATTTTCTTTCTATCCTTGAACAATTTTCTCCCGGATTTTTACTTTTTTTTTTTTGGCTAATGTTTTCCAATTCTCTTAAATAATGTTTTTCAAATTAAAAAAAATAAAGATTGTCGCTTAAAATTTTTCTAATTCTATTATCTTTCTGTGCCAAATAAATCTATTATATCATGCAAAATCAAATATAAAGATTGTGCCAAATAAATTCATTATATTTTCTTTATGTAGCTCTTTTGAATTCTCAATTAGAAAAAATTAAATTTTAACTATGCTAGGAATTTTTAAAGAAAAAACAAAAATATTTAGGAAAAGATTTTAATATATATTTGTGGCAGTAAAGAGTTTTTTTTTTAAAATATTGAATAAAAGATAAGATGGATATTCAAGGAGCAGATATAACTAAATATATGAATGAAAATTATTATGGTTAGAAGTTTGATTTAACTAATTAATTTTCAACCATTAATTTAAACTACGACATGTGATTTCAATCCAAGCAAGAACCTAGAGAAATTGAAGAGAAAGAAAATGGAGAGAAGTCGAATCCATATATGACAAAAAAATTATTGCAAAAAGGAAATCAAGATCTTAATAACGATAGAGTTTATTAAACATTAAAATACAGAAACATATAGGCCAACACAACCCAATCTTGATATTACATCCGACATATATAGTTCTAATCTAGGTAGAAGTAGAACTTAGTCATTTTATTTTCTTCCCATAAGAAAGAGCTGAAATGGGGAAATAAAAACAGAAAAGCAAAGACAATAAACCACAAAACATCTACTTTCGGACTCTTCAAAATGTCGCAGTGCCTGTCGGATGCGTGAAAACTTAAAAGTAGTGCATTTTAAAGAATCCAACATGAACGCGACAATAATTTTGAAAAGTCCAAGCAACGTACGTCGGAAGGACTAGATTTCATATTGTGCTGGCCATCAACAATGATCCTTTAGCGTCCACAGAAGTAGGTAACCTTTACAGGATCGTAATGACAACGGGGACAATAGTTCCTATCCCAACAGTCATTGTCGGATTGACAGTATCCACCACAAACACTACGTAAACCCAACACTCTTGGAGCCAAATAAACTACAATAATCCATCAAAAGGAAAAAAAGAATCAAGTGTCAAAATCAATATAACACATATATAAATATATCGGACATATCAAAAGAAAAAAAAGAGAGGAAGGTGTAGAAAAATGTCATTTACCAGATATCACCATAAGCAAAACGATGAAATAGAAAGCATAATTGCGATTCATGATAACGTACAGTATTACTAAAACGGGAAAGAAAAGAAAATGTGTTAATGCAGTGCAATTTTTTGCTTCACATGAAGGGTCGTGATTTATAGGTCTCTCTTCCCAGTATATTTGCTTATCTAATTTACAACTTGTCATTAACTAAGTTATATTCGTAGCAAGTTGAATCAATTTTTATTGAAGAAAAGTGGGAGGATAAGTCCGGATCTGATGAGCACCTCGTCAGTAGAGCTTAACTTTAGTTTAATTTCTCTCAATGGACATCATAGATTAGGATTTTACCAATTAAGATATTGCAATTACTAATTTGAATAATAAAAGCTGCTTAACAGTTAACACTTGCAAAAACTCCTTTTTTAGAGAAAATAAAAAAGAATTAATAAGTTATTACACAGTGATAGGAATCGAAAAGGAAAATGTGAGAGAGAATTACGAGTTGAAAATCCAACTCTCTCCAATAAGGTGCAAAGATGAACTCTCTCCAATAAGGTGCAAAGGTGAAACGTAGTGTTAAACTACTTATAAGATCCCCCTATTGCAAAAACTCACTTGGGCCTTTTTTTTTTTGGCTTTGCATTTCACCACGATTCGTAATTTCAAAACTCTTCACCTAAAACAGATTACAAAATAAAACAAAAAAACGCAAGCAACTAGAGATTTGTATATGTACCACGTCTGTTTGTTTTGCACATTAATTTAATCAGTTTTCTTCTCTCCAATTCTGTCATGCACCTTTTAGCTTATTAGCTGAATAACAACTCGATGTGCTTCTTCCTCATTCATCATGAGCTTATATTTAGTGATAATGGATTAATTCTACAAATAATTAATTAGTTATAATTAATTATACTCCTTCCGTCTAAAAAATTACGCCATATTACTTTTTCAAATACAAATATTTTTCTCAATGAACTATATCTATTCGATACATTGTCTTTCCTTTAACTGGGAAATTTTATCAACCAAAGTAGGCAATTTAGTTTCACTAGCTCATTTTGATTCTAGAGCTGGATCATTACAAGAACCACTCAATACTATTTTAACTCTACAACAACAACAAATCCAGTTATTCCCACATAGTGGGGTTTGGGGAGAGTAGAGTGTACGTAGTCCATACCACTACCTCAAAAAGGTAGAGAGGCTGTTTCCAATAGACCCCCGGCTAAAGATAAGAGGCAGTATACAGAAGCATGCAAGGCATAGAACAGGATAAAATAACACAGGTACGACATCCACAAAAAAAAAAAAAAAACAAGTACACCAAAATCCACCTAATTACTGACTACGACTCATCCACACCCTTAGCCCTCTATCCTAATGCTTTTCCTCCATATCTTCCTATCCAGGGTCATGTCCTCAGTCAACTGTAACAGCTCTATGTCACGTCTAATCACTTCTCTCCAGTATTTCTTCGGTCTACCCCTACCCCGCTTAAAACCATCCAAGACCAACCTCTCACACCTACGAACTGGGGCATCCCTGCCCCTTCTTATTACATGACCAAACCCTCTCAACCTCACTTCCCGCATTTTATCCTCCACTGACACCACTCCCACCTTCTCTCGAATAATTTCATTCCTAGCCCTTTCAGCCCTCGTGAATCCACACATCCATCGCAACATCCTCATTTCCGTCACCTTCAACTTTTGGATATGAAAATTCTTAATCAGCCAACACTCCGCTCCATACAACATATCAGGCCGGACTGCAACTCTATAGAATTTTCCTTTCAGCTTGGGTGGCACCTTCTTATCGCATAAAATTCCCGAAGCAAACCTCCATTTCATCCAACTTGCCCCAATACGGTGAGAGACATCCTCATCTATCTCTCCATTTTCCTGAATCACAGACCCGAGATACTTAAAACTATCCCTCTTGCAAACCGCTTGAGAATCCAACTTCACTACCACCTCCTCCTCTTGCCTCAAGTCACTAAACTTGCACTCCAAGTACTCCGTCTTGTTCCTACTCAATCTGAAACCTTTAGACTCCGGGATTTGTCTCCAAACCTCCAACTTATCATTAACCCCTTGTCGCGACTCATCAATCAAAACTATATCATCCGCGAAAAGCATGCACCAAGGCACTTCGCCCTGTATATTCCGCGTCAACACATCAATACTATATTAACTCTACAAGACTAGAATTATAAACAGTGTAGTTACATTTTAAACTCAACTAGGTACATTGTGGAAAGTCATTGAAAGATTATTCGATACACTGTTACCAATATAAATACTAAACTTAAGTATTTGTTTCAACAAGATTAACCATTTTTATACCGGCCGGTTGTGCTAGTATTTGTGAGAAGTATTTAACTAGTGATGGGGTACAAGTAACAAATAGAGAGTACTTATATAATATTATTAATAATTTAGCAAGTAAGTCAAATGATTGATGTGATTCCGCAATTAACCGTAGATTATGGATCTTGTTTCTTATTTAATGAAGAAAAATAAAACAAGTTCACATAATAATTGGAGTCTGTTATGAAATTGTCCCACATTGGAAAAATAGAGAAATACTAAAGGGATTATAAGCCAAATGAGTTCTCCCATCCATTAGACTAGTCTTTTGGGTTGGGCTCTCCCATTTAGTTTATTACATTGGTTCTTTCGTTGAGAGTCCCACGTGTTGGGCCATGACTCGGAGTTGTGGCCTACACGCTAGGAGTGGTGGCCGGACCCAAGAGGGGTGCCAGCCGTGACCAACGAGGATCGATCCATGTCTGGGGAACTGCGCGTTGGGCCGTGACTCGGAGTGAAGGCCTATGTGCCAGTAGTAGTGGCCTGGACCCAAGAGGAGTGCCAGCCATGACCAGCGAGGATCGGTATACATGGAGCCACGACTCGGAGTGGTGGCCTGTGCACCAGGAATGGTAGCCTGGACCCAGCCGTGACCAACGAGGTCGTTGGTTCTCAAGCGGAGGCGATTGTTATGAAGCAATTGTCCATGGGTTCTCTCGCTCTCCCGTTTGGTTCCCACATGGAGGAGCTCTCGTTTAATGAATCAAATAATTGAAGACTCAGTTATCTTCTTTAACCAAAGTTTTTTCTTATAAATACTTTCTTCCTGTTATTTTACTTGGTCTCTATATAAAAGATATATACTTTATTTTACTTGTTCATTAGCAAATCAAAAAAGTTTTAATACTTTTTTCATACTATCCTTAATATTTAATAATTGCATAAAATAGAAATAATCATCAAATTTAGAGTTCTAAAACAGTATTAAATAAGTAAAATACAATTATAATTAAATTTTTCTTAAGGATCAATAGTATAGTGGCAAGCAATATAAAATGGACCAGAAAGTACTTGAAATCATTTCCTGTTTTATCTTCTTTGGAATTGAATCTTTTTTTATTCTTGGCTCGTTTCCTTTGTTCATTTAATTAATTGAATATCAGACCAGAAGCCATGAGGCACAAATGATTTTTTTTTTCTCCAATCAAGCAAGGTTAATCAAGTAAATGACAGTAATTATCTTTCTGTTATAGTGAAACTTGATGGGGGATCTGTATAAGGTTCCTAATCAAACTTATTAAGAGACTCTTTAGTATCCCAGAAATATTTTTTTAAAAGAAGGGACTACTATTCCTTTGTGGAGACCTTGAGATTTGTAGGATCACAAAACTTCAATTTGTAACATTGATCCTTAGTGTGACCTCTCATTTGGCAAAAATCACAGTAGGCATCATTAGGTCTCCTGTTCTGCATGCATCCCCTAGCTGTGAACAAAGTTGTAGCATCCACACCATCACTAGAGAAAAAATATGTAAATGAGAAGGAGATGACCTACTGAAGATGACTTCTGATTCTCATCTTGAATAATCAGTGCATACGCCTGACACTACTTAATAAAGCAATTTTTCCGACCACAAAAAACCGACCACGGCTTGTACGGTCGTCTTTTTTTTTTTAAAAAATATTATTTTAAAAAAAAGCGACCACATAAATAATCATTTCAATAATTTTTATATTAATTATTACTTATTTAAAAAAAAAAAAAAGTAACCACTTGTGGTCAGTTTTGAAATAAAGAAATAATTTTAAAAAATCGATCACTTGTGATCGGTTTTATTTAAAAAATATTATTAAAAGTATTTTTAAAAAGCGACAACTTGTGGTCGGTTTTGGAATTAAAATAAATAAAAAAGAAAATAATTTTAAAAAATCGACCACTTGTGGTCGGTTTTATTTTAAAAATTAAATTTAAAATATTTATAAAATCAACCACAAGTGGTCGGTTTTGAAATTAAAAAAAATAAAAAGAAAATGATTTTAAAAAACCGACCACGTGTGGTCACTTTTGTATTACAAAAATAAAATATTTTAAAAAAGAGACCAGTTGTGGTCGATTTTTATTAAAAAATAATTATATGTAAAATCAAATATACAATTTTTTAAAATTACACTGATCACACATATTCGATAAACAATATAATAATAATAAAAATCAATCAAATTTAGATTTTGTAAAAAAAATTATACTAAGAAATATATCAAATAAAATAAATAAATTACGTTAATCATAATCTTTATCTTTTACTTATGTTTCAATATATAAAATAAATATTTTCCTTTGTATATACATTAAATGATGTTAAACATAATCTTTGTATAATGAATATGTCTGTATCATACAGTTGAGGTAATGATATTATATGCTACTATTGCAGTTATAATAATGTAACGTACATATATAACTGATAATTCATCAGAATATAATGAATGTGTTCTATTATGAGGTAATATACTTGTGGATGTGAAGTGTATAGTACGTATTCAAGAGTTGATATATATATATATATATATATATATATATATATATATATGATATGATGTAGTGATCGATCGATGAACGATGTAGTCAAAAAGTAGTAGAATCTATCCAAACATATTGAATACCTAATATATTGTACGTTGAAGTTATATTAATGTAAGCTAATCAAATTACTCAGTAACTCATCAAAGTATGTATATGAAATACGTCGCATTATATTATTGGATAATATACTCGTGTACGTATGTGATGTATATAGTACGTATTTAGAACTTGATATAATCGATAGTGTGTATATGTATAGGTATATATATAGAATATATATATATATACATATATATATATATATATTACGTAGTGAAGGTATAATAACATAAGATAAACTAATCGATAATTCATCTGAGTATATGTGAAATACGTTGTATATTATTATGGGGTAGTAAAATTGTGTAGTGATGTATATAGTACGTATTCAAGAGTGTATATATATATATATATATATATATATGATGTAGTGATCGATGAACAATGTAGTCAAAAACTAGAAGAATCTATCCAAACATATTGAATACCTTGATTTAAAACGATTGAAGTAATAATATATTGTACGTTGAAGTTATATTAATGTAAGCTAATAATCAAATTAATCGATAACTCATCAAAGTATGAATATGAAATACGTCGCATTATATGTGATGGATTGATGATGATTGATGACAATAGAGAAGGAGAAGAAGAAGAAGAAGAAGAAGGAGAAGGAGAAGACGACGAAGAAGAAGAAGAAGAAGGAGGAGGAGAAGGAGGAGGAGAAGGAGGAGGAGGAGGAGGAGGAGGAGGAG
>NC_061116.1:184693578-184777292 GCF_002878395.1 Capsicum annuum
AGAAGAAGAAGAAGAAGAAGAAGAAGAAGAAGAAGAAGAAGAAGAAGAAGAAGAAGAAGAAGAAGAAGAAGAAGAAGAAGAAAGAGAAGGAGGAGGAGAAGAAGGAGAACACGAAGAAGAAGAAGAAGAGTAGTAAGTAGAAGTAATATTATTTAGTAGCCAAGTGGATATATGTTTGAATGCCTTTATATTACTCTATCAACTGGAAAGAAAATATTTAATAAATTAGTATGTATTTCTTGGATCCTAATAATGTCATTAGTTTATTTTTAAAATTTTATTACTTTCACTATTTTGTTTAAGTGTCTTAAGAAAGTCTTTTAATCAATATCTTGCAACAAGTATATGTAACGTAACAAAATATCCTTTAAGATGTCATATAGGATGTTGTAATGAGAGAGTTACACAATATAGGAAGTAACATTAGATTTTTAGATGTAAAAAGTTAAAGGGTAAATCAAGTTTTGACTTTTGACATATAAATTGTCATGAATGTGTAGAATTTACTAAAGTGTGGTCACTTGAGAAGTGAATCAGTGAGTCGAAAATGTTTAAGTGTAGTTACTTGAAAGGTGAACTTGTGTTTTGAATATAGTTAAGTGTGGTCACTAGAGAAGTGAATAAGTGACTTGAAAATGTTTGTGTAGGTACTTGAAATGTGGACTTGTGTTTTGAATTCAGTTAAGTGTGCTCATTAGAGAAGTGAATTAGTGAGTCAAAAATATTTAGTGTAGTTACTTGAAAGGTGGTGTGTGTTTTGAATATAGTTAAGTATGGTCACTAGAGAAGTGAGTTAGTGAGTCAAAAATGTTTAAGTGTAGGTACTTAAAATGTGGACTTGTGTTTTGAATTTAGTTAAGTGTGATCACTTAAGAAGTGAGTTAGTGACTTGAAAATGTTTAAGTGTAGGTACTTGAAATGTGGACTTGTGTTTTGAATTTAGTTAAGTGTGGTCACTTGAGAAGTGAATAAGTGATGTGAAAATGCTTAAGTATAGGTACTTGAAATGTGAACTTGTGTTTTGAATTTAGTTAAGTATGGTCATTTGAGAAGTGAATTAGTGAGTCGAAAATGTTTAAGTGTAGTTACTTGAAAGGTGGACTTATGTTTTGAATATAGTTAAGTATGGTCACTTGAGAAGTAAGTTAGTGACTTGAAAATGTTCAAGTGTAGGTACTTGAAATGTGAACATTTCATTTTGAATTTAGTTTTGTTTGATAACTTGTGAAGTGAATTAGTGACTTGAAATGTTTAAGTGTAGTTACTTGAATTATGAATTAGTGACTTTTGTTTTTAATTTAGGTACTTGAAATGTGAACTTGTGTTTTGATTTTAGTAAAGTGTGGTTACTTGAGAAGTGAATTAGTGACTTGAAAATGTTTAAGTGTAGGTACTTAAAATGTGAACTTTTCATTTTGAATTTAGTTTGGTAACTTGTGAAGTGAACTAGTGACTTGAAAATGTTTAGGTGTAGGTACTTGAAATGTGAACTTTTCATTTTGAATTAAGTTTTGATTGGTAACTTGTGAAGTGAATTAGTCACTTGAAAATGTTTAGGTGTAGGTACTTGAAATGTGAACTTTTGATTTTGAATTTAGTTTAGTTTGGTAACTTGTGAAGTGACTTAGTGACATGAAAATGTTTAGGTGTAGGTACTTAAATGTGAACTTTTTATTTTGAATTTAGTTTAGTTTGCTAACTTGTGAAGTGACTTAGTGACTTGAAAATGTTTAGGTGTAGGTACTTGAAATGGGAACTTTTTATTTTGAATTTAGTTTAGTTTGGTAACTTGTGAAGTGACTTAGTGACTTGAAAATGTTTAGGTGTAGGCACTTGAAATGTGAACCTTTCATTTTGAATTTCGTTTAGTTTGGTAACTTGTGAAGTGACTTGAAAATGTTTAGATGTAGGTACTTGAAATGTGAACTTTTCATTTTAAATTTAATTTAGTTTGGTAACTTGTGAAGTGACTTAGTGACTTGAAAATGTTTAGGTGTAGGTACTTGAAATGTGAACTTTTCATTTTGAATTTAGTTTAGTTTGGTAACTTGTGAAGTGAATTAGTGACCTGAAATGTTTAAGTGTAGGTACTTGAAATGTGAACTTTTCATTTTGAATTTAGGTTAGTTTGGTAAGTTGTGAAGTGAATTAGTGACTTGAAATGTTTAATCGTAGTTACTTGAATTATGAATTAGTGACTTTTGTTTTGAATTTAGGTACTTGAAATGTAAACTTGTGTTTTGATTTTTAGTAAAGTCTGGTCACTTGAGAAGTGAATTAGTGACTTGAAAATGTTTAAGTGTAGGTACTTAAAACATGAACTTTTCATTTTGAATTAAGTTTAGTTTGGTAACTTGTGAAGTGAATTAGTGACATGAAAATGTTTAAGTGTAGGTACTAGAAATGTGAACTTTTGCGACTTGAAATTGATTGTGTAGATGGAACCTGATTATAGTTGGATATATCAACGAAATATTGATAATAGAATGAGTAAGGCTGAGAATGAGGATGCGGATGATGAGCCGTAGTTTTTAGTCTTTTGTAGTTTGGATTTGGAACCTCGATAAATTTTGTAAATAATTTAATTTTTAATGTTTGTACTCTTATGGTGGTTGATTGTATATTAAATGATTGGTGAGCTGTATTGTAAAATGGAATATAGCATAGATATATGCTGTTATTTTTTTACAAAATTACCAGAAAAACCGACCATATGTGGTCGTTTACTATAATTAATTAAAATTATTTTACTAAATAAATTATTAAATAAAAAACTAACCATTAGTGGTCAGTTTTGAATTTAAATTAATTTATTAATTTTCACAAAATCGACCACATGTGGTCGGTTTTGTATTTAAATTAATTAACTAATTTTAATAAAACCAATCACATGTGGTCTATTTTTTTTATAAATTAATCAATTCATTTAAAAACAAAACTGACCACTTGTGGTCTGTTTCTTTTGAAAATTTATTTTTGTTTAAAAAACTTTAAAACAAATAATATTGAATTTTAAATATATAAAGTTAAAAAACGACCACTCGTGGTCGGTTTTAAAAAAGCTACCACGCTTTTTTCGACCACGCGTTTTTGTCACAAATGCAGGAAAGCCGACCACATGTGGTCGATTTTTGTTGTCGGTTTTTCTGTTTGTTTTAGTAGTGTGATTTACACTAGGAGGAGTTGTTTCCATATGCCTGATTTACACTAGGAGGAGTTGTTTCCATCAAAATCTTACCATAAGCGTTATTGTATCCATCATTTAGTGTCACGATCCGAGATGAGACCCTGGCTGTGACGAGCATCTCAAATCATAAAGGCTGGAGCGCCCTTTTCCAACTGGCAATCATATACACAATTCATATACTCTCAAGAAATGCGGAAAAACATAGCAAAACGAAAACATGGGCATTCTCTTAATCCAACTAATCATTATGAATATAAGTTCATAAACATTTAGAAACATTTAACATCAGCCTGCGAAATCTCTAATAATACGAGAACAACATTTGTCTAAAAACTAGGACAAGGCCCCCAGTCGAACCATGAACTAAAAATCAAATAACAATATTCCATAAACAAGGCCTTCCAAAATATGGGAGTCTCACCAACTGGTAACTTCTGACAAGCCAATCTACTGCTTAGCGGGGCCCCAGGACTGAGCCTCATATCCTGAAATATAGGGGGTCAATACAAATGTACCGGTATGTAGACAATAAAAAAGTAAAATACAGTTTTATATAATATAGGTGAGAGAATTTCATAAATCATGTCAGCAGAAAATATTTGAAAACATATAGGCATAATCAGTAGGTTTCAAAACATATGAATGAATCTCAACTCGCTTCTTTGTCTTACTTCTGAGCTAGGTGATTCACCCTACATCTCTACAATCCCACGGACTATATGGAATCCACCCTCAACTAGGCGGACATGCCCCCAACCAAAGTTTGCCGCAAAGGCTGGAGTCTCTATATCTAATACGCCAAAGGGCACAAAGCTTGCGTAGAATCCCTATCTTAGGACATCATAAACCCGTATCGTTAAAACTCGATTTCCAGCAATGAGCCCTTACACTTGAATGCCTTTTTCGGGTAATCACCTCACTCTCTTTAAGCCCATTTTTAACCTCTTTAAGACATGCATCTTTTTGAAATCAAAATCTGAAAATCTAATTTTGTTATGGCATTCATCTGTTTGATATCGTCATACCAAGACTTGCAAGTCATAAATCAAGCCATGCAATATCATATTACAGTCTTTTCATTCAAACAAAATACTTGGACCACCAAATCATTCGAATAGTACAAGAGAATTTTTCTATCAAAACATATGAACTTATGTAAAGATTCTCTCTTTCAATTCTTAATTATGTGAGGGTTATTTATTTTGTAGCAAACCATGGAATTCTTTCAATAATCATCTTAAATATTTACAAACCAGAAAACACCTTCTCTTTAGTTCACAACCAATCTCATCACTGAACAATAGCAAAAAAAAAATGTTTATACAATGCTTCTAAATATGAAATTCATCAATTCATAACATGTGAAATCAAGAGGTGTAATAACAAAAGAGGGAATATGAATATTCATGCTCTCAATTCAACTTTCAAACTCAAAACACATACATACATGTATACAAGCAAAAATCAAATTTAAAGGAAGGCCTCAAGACCAAAATATTATTATCAAAAGGGTACACAATGCATACTTGTTAATGTAAGTTCAAAAACCCTTCATAAATATATGATTTCTTAACTTTAAAACTTACTCAAAATGATTTCAATATGCCCATGAAGTTTAGGAAAGCCCCACGTACCTTATGTCACTTAGTTTGAAGATTAGAACCCTAGTCTTGACTCTTTTCTTGAAAATCCTAAACTTAGGGGTTGGATTCTTGATCTCTGAGGAAGAGTTAGGGTTTAGTTTTTTGAGAGAAATTGAGTAATTTTAAGCATATAATGCCCTAATGATATCTTAATCAATTGTTATCACAATTTGGGGCTATAGGGAAAAGATGAGACTGCCTCTCGAAATTTAAATTTATAATTGAAACTCGTTTTGTGACTCACCGCGATGCACCAGATGCATCTTCGTTGTAGGCACCGCGGCATGGTGCAATCACGGTGACCTATTATTTTTGAAATCCAAACACGTCTCAATCCTCACACAAAAAATTCAAAACTTCCTAAAGACATCCCCTTTATACCCTTGAACATGAATCAACTCAAAAATCTATGTCTCAGGCTCAGAAAGATCAATTTAAAATTCATTAAAGTTAAGGGCTCAAAATATGACTAAGTCTTTTAACACTTAGAAAAATTTCAAGTTGTAAGCTCTCTAAGCATGCTACTAAGAGTGGTGTTAAGTCGAGACTGCTATGGGGTGTTACATTATCCCCCTCTTGGGGATCATTCATCCCCGAATGATGACTCGAGTCACAAACAAGCACGATCGCAAGCACACTATGGAAAAAGAGAGAGAGAGAGAGTAGTATATGATTTGTACCTTCAATATCATCATCCATGGTTTCAAAAAGAGTGGGTACTTTGCACGCATGTCATCCTCTGACTCCCAAGTAGCTTCCTCAGCTTTTTTATTCTTCCATAGCACATTAACCGAAACTATCTCCTTACTTCTCAACTTCCAAACTTGGTGATCCAAAATGGCAATGGGTTCTTCTTCATATAACAGAGAGTCTTTTACATTGATCTCCTTTACAGGAAACACTAGGGAATGATCTCCAATACACTTTTTCAACATGGATACATGAAACACTAGATGAATAAAAACCAGAATCGCATGCAAATCTAAAATATAAGCAACCCCATCGATCCTCCTAACAATCTAATATGGTCCTATATAACGAGGAGTAAGCTTCCCTTTCTTTTCGAATCGCATGACTCCCTTCATAGGGGAGACCTTTAGAAATACCCAATCATCAACCTCGAACTCTAACTCTTTCCTTCTAATGTCGGCATAGGACTTTTGGAGACTCTGAGCCGTCTTAATTCACTCCCTAATGAACTTCACTTTCTCCATTGCCTGATGAACAAGGTCAGGCCCAATTAACGAGGTTTCATCCACCTCATACCATCCAATCGGAGACCTACATCTCCTCCCATAAAGTGCTTCAAAAGGAGCCATCTGTATAATGGAATGGTAACTATTATTGTAGGTAAATTCTATCAACGGAAAATGATTCACCTAAATACCCTTAAAGTCTATCATGAAGGACCTCAACATATCTTCTAAGGTCTAAATGGTGTGTTCTGCCTGCCCATCTGTCTGAAGGTAGAAAGCAGTACTTAGGTTCACTTGGGTGCCTTAACCCCTTTAAAAATACTGCTAAAACTGCATGGAGAATTGCATACCTTGGTCGGATATAATAGACACAGGAGCACTATGTAAATGGACTATCTCTTGAATGTAAAGCTTAGCATAGTCATCCCCCAAATAATTCGTTCATACTGGAAGAAAATTAGCGGACTTGGTCATCCGATGTACAATCACCCAAATGGAGTCATATTGGTTATGGGACTTTGGAATCCTCGTAATGAAGTCTATGTTAATAATCTCCCACTTCCACATAGGCAAAGCTATCTCTTGAGAAGTGCCACTTCATCTCATATGCTCTACCTTGACTTGTTGATAATTCAAACACTTAGACATAAAAGTAGCAATATCTTTTTTTCACATTATTCCATCAGTAAATAGTCTTAAGGTCATGATATATTTTCGTAGAGCCTGGGTGAACAACATACCTTAAAGTTTGAGCTTCCTCAAGAATTCTTTCCCATAATCCATCTATATTCGGTACACATAACATACCTTGATACCTCAAAATTCCATCGCCTCCAATTTCAAATGCCATAGTCTTTTGTTGACTAACATCCTTCTTAATCTGCAACAAGATGGGGTCTTCGGCCTGCTTTTCCTTAACTTCATAACATAAGGAGGATTTAGCCACCTCATGACCGAACACTCTTCCATCTTCCAAATACAGAAGTCAAACTCCCATATTTCCAAGTCGATAAATATCCTTTACCATATTCTTCTTTCCTATCTTAACATGAGAAAGACTACCCATTGACAACCTGCTAAGGGCATTGGCCACCATATTGGCCTTGCCCGGATAATAGTGCAGGCTCATGTCATAATTCTTCAACAACTTCAACCACCGCCTTGCTGAGATTCAATTCTTTTTGCAAGAAAACATACTGCAAACTTTTGTGATCAGTGAATATATCAACATGTACCCCATATAGATAATGATGCCATATCTTAAGCGCAAATACTACTGCTGCTAACTCTAATTCTTTTCGTGCACCTTTAACTACCAAGACGCATAAGCCACTACCTTAATATGCTGTATAAGCACACACCCAAGTCTAACTCAGGACACATCACAGTACACAAAAAATCCCTCTGTACCCTTGAGAAGGGTCAAAATTGGTACGGTAGTCAACTTGTCTTTCAGTTTCTCAAAACTATTCTCACAAGAGTCAGACAATAAAATTTTTACCTTTTTCTGAGTCAATTTAGTAAGTGAAGTAGCTATGGAAGAAAAACTCTCTATGAACCTTCTATAATACCCTGCTAAACCCAAGAAGCTTTGGATATCGGTTGGAATCATAGGTTTGGGCCATTTTCTCACTACCTCAACCTTTTAGGGGTCAACCTTAATTCCCTCACTAGAAATAATGTGCCTCAGGAAAGCAATAGCACTAAGCCAGAATTCACATTTGGAAAACTTTGTATATAACTCATGATCTTTCAGGGTCTAAAGGATGATTTGGAGGTGATTGGCATGCTCCTCCTCAATCTTAGAGTAAACCAAAATATTGTCGATGAAGACTATAATGAACATAACTAAAAACTGTTGGAACACCTTATTGATTAGGTCCACAAAGGCTGCGGAGGCAAGTTTGAAGGACATAAATAAGAATTCATAGTGGCCATATCGGGTTGAAAAATCTTTTTTTTGAACATCAGCCTCCATAACCTTTAACTAATGATACCTCGAATGAAGATCTATCTTAGAGAAACATTTGGCACCCTGAAGTTGGTCAAAGAGATCATTAATTCTAGGAAGAGGGTATTTGTTTTTTATGATGACTTTGTTCAATTGATGATAATATATACGCATACAGAGGAAGTCATCTTTCTTACGCACGAAGAGTATGGGTGCACCCCAGGGAGAAACACTAGGATGGATAAAGCCCTTGTCAAGAAGACCTTTTAACTGTTCTTTTAACTCGTTCAATTTTGCAAGAGCCATTTTGTATGGCAGAATAGAAATAGGACGAGTGCCTAAAAATAAATCAATGCCAAAATCTATCTCCCTATAAGGTGGTATCCCAGGGAGATCATCAAGAAAAACTTTTGGGAATTCATTAACTATAGGGATAGACTGGAGGGAAGGACTTTTATCACTGGAATCTTTGACCTGAATAAGATGATACAAATAACCCTTGGATATAAGTTTATGGGCTCTGAGATAAGATATGAGCTTCCCCTAGTGATAAAGAATACCCCTCCCACTCTAACACTAGTTTATTTAGAAAGAAAAAAGTGATTTTTTGGGTTCTACAGTCTAATATGGTATAACACGAATGGAGTCAACCCATTCCTAAAATAGCATCAAAGTCAATCGTATCAAGATCTACAAGATCTGTCACTATATCACGATGGCAAACAGACACAAGACAATTTATATACACCCTTCTATCCATAATAGAGTCACCAACAGGAGTGGAAATAGAAGGGTTTCGGAATATTTTTAGGCTTAAAACCAAAACTAAATACCATATAAGGGTTCACATAAGACAAGGTAGACCCGAGATCTAGTAACATGTACACATCATGGGAGAAGATTTGTAACATACCTGTAACAATATCTAGCAAAGCCTCTACGTCTTGGCGGTTAGATAAGGCATATAACCGATTACGACCTCCCCTAGTCACTGAAGTGGTACCCTTGGGTGGTGGTGGGGCTGTGGAATTAGCTTGAGACTTAGTACCCCCAATATTTTCTCTAGCTGACGGACAGTCTCTTTGGATATGGCTCGACTGACCACAAGCATAGCACACCATCGTGCCAGAATGACACATCCTGGGGTGACTTTTATCGCAAGTCCCATATCATGGGAATGGACAATATGACTATGCTACACTACCAGGGGACTGAGTACCCTGCACTCCTGGTCTATTGTTAGGCTGAAAATTCTGAAACCGCAGATCAATTGGAGGTCTGGGTGATAGGGCACTAGTTTAAGGTTGAACATTATTCCAAATCTTTTTCTTAGACAACTTATTGCCCCAGTTAGTGCCTTGGTGCTGACTGTTATTCTAGTCTGTGGACCTAGCCCTTTTAGCTTGCCTTTATTTTTCTCTTACCTCAACCAGCCTTTTCTTTTGCTCTTTAACCTGCTGTATATAAATAGACAACCTGGAGAAATCCATATCTCTATTCAGAATTGCTCTCTTGCACTCCAACACTAGATCATTCGAGAGATCGGATGAAAACTTCCTCATGCGAGCTCTCATGTTACCCACCAATTCTGGATCATAACGAGACAATTGGGTGAACTTCAATGTATACTCTTTGACACTCATTTTTCCTTGTTTCAAGTTCATATATTCTTCAACTTTTTCTTCCCTCAATTCCTGGGGAAAGAAATAATGCAGGAAAGCTTCCAAAAACTCACCCCACACAGAAGGATCAACATCACTACCCTTCGAATCCTCCCACTCATTATATTACTGGTTGGACACATCCTCCAACTATTAGGCTTCCAATTCAACCCCTTCAAGCTTATTTCTCCAGTTCATCTATGAACCCTTGGGGGTTTTCCTCAATCTTCGTACCAGTAAACATGTCTGGGTTCTGTCTTATGAATTAACCAACCCATGTAATCTCGAATAAACCAGACAAAGACCTTACATTTTCAGACAGATAGGCCTGAGAAGCCATGAGCTGAGCAATCATATGCATGGACTATCAGAATTCAGCATTAGAGACTTCCCTCTAGGAAGGATGAGCATGGTTAACTCAAGATCGAGGGACCTAGGTGGACTAGTTTGAGCTGGAGAGACTCTGAGAGTGGCAACAAACTCTGGGATCCGAGCTCTATTACGGGTCCGCATCCCATGAGTAGGGCGGATATCCTCAGCTTGGGTATTTTGTTTGTTGGATTTACGGGGAGGCATGATAAATTTCAAAAATATAGGAAATCATTGATTAGAGGGCATTCAAACTCTATAGCATGAACTAAATAATAAAAAAAAAGACATTCCTAAACTTCTAGTAGCCTCTTCCTTATAAGTGTGGCACGCTACACACCCATAAAAAAGACTCTACTCGACGCAATTTTGCAGACACCCTGGGAAAATGAATTGGGATCTAATACCAAGTTTTTCACGACCTGATCTGAGACCCTGGCCGCGATAAGCATCCCAAACCATAAAGGACCGAGCGCCCTTTTCCAACTGGTAGTCATATACATAATTCATATACTCTAAAGAAATGTAGAAAAACTTAGCAAAATGAAAACATGGTCATGGTCATTCTATTAATCCAACTAATCATTATGAATATAAGTTCATAAACATTTAACACCAGTCGGCGAAATCTCTAATAATACGAGAACGACATCTGTCTAAAAATTGGGACAAGGCCCCAGTCGAACCATGAACTAAAAATCAAATAACAATGTTCCATAAATAAAGACTTCCAAAATAAGGGGGGCTTAGCAACTGCAAACTTCTGTCAAACCAATATACTGCTTAGCGGGACCTCGGGACTTAGCCTCAGATCTTGAAATATAAGGGGTCAATACAAATGTACTGGTACGTAGAACAATACAAAAACAAAATATAGTTTTATATAATATAGCTGAGAGCATGTCATAAAACAAGTCAGCTAAAAATATTTGAAAACACATGGGCATAATCAGTAGGTTTAAAAACATATGAATGAATCTCAACTCGCCTCTTTGTCTTACTTTTGAGTTAGGTGGTACACCCTACATCTCTACAATCCCACGAGCTATATGGAATCTGCCCTTAACTCGGCGGCCAATCCACCAACCCAAGATTACCGCAAAAGCTAGAGTCTCTATATCTAATACGACAAAGGGCACAAGGCCAGGTAGAATCCCTATCTTGAGACATCATAAACCCATATCAGAAAAACATGGTTTCTAGCAATGAGCCCTTATACTTGAATTCCTTCTTCGAGTAACCACCTAACTCTCTTTAAGCCCATTTTTAACCACTTTAAGACATGCATCTTTTTGAAATCAAAATCTAATTCTGTTATGGAATACATCTATTTGGTATCGTCATACCAAGACTTGTATGTCATATATCTAAGCCATGCAATATCATATTACAATATTTTCATTCAAACAAAATACTTGGACCACCAAATTATTCAAACAGTACAAGAGAATTTCTCTATTGAAATACATGAACTTATACAATGATTCTCTCTTTCAATTCTTAAAAATGTTGTGGTCATTTACTTTGTATCAAACCATGCAATTCTTTCAATAATCATCTTAAACATTTACAAATAAGAAAACACCCTCTCTTCAATTCACAACCAATCTCAAATCATTTAATAAAGGAAAAAAATGTTTATACCATGTTTCTAAATATGAAATTCATAACATGTAAAATCAAGAGGTGTTATAACAAGAGAGGGAGTATGAATATTCATGCTCTCAATTCAAATTTCAAACTCAAAATGCATACATACATATATATGAGAAAAAAATAAAATTTAAGGGAAGGCCTCCAGACCAAAACATTATTATAAAAAAGGGTTCACAATGCATACTTATTAATGTAAGTTTAAAAATCCTTCATAAATATATGATTTCTTAACTTTAAAACTTACTCAAAACGATTTTAATATGAAGATGAATTTTGGAAAATCCCCACGTACCTTATGTCACTTAGTTTGAAGATTGGAATCCTAGTCTTGACTCCTTTCTTGAAAATCTTGAACATAGGGGTTGGATCTTGATCTTTGAGGAAGAGTTAGGGTTTAGTTTGTTTGAGAGAAATTGAGTAATTTTGAGCATATAATGCTCTAATGACATCTTAATCTACTGTTATCACGATTTGGGGCTATAGGAAAAAGATGAGACTACCCCACGAAATTTAAATACGCAACTAAAACCCATTTTTAGGACTCACCACGATGCGCCAGAGCGACCTACTATTTTTGAAATCTAAACATGTCTCAATCCTCGCTCAAAAAATCCAAAACATTCCTGAGACATCCCATTTATACCCCTGAACATGAATCAACTAAAAAATCTACATCTCAGGATCGAGAAAATCAATTTAAAAATTATTGAAGTTAAGGGCTCAAAAATATGACTAAGTTTTTTAACACTTAGAAAAATTTTAGGTTGTAAGCTCTCTATGTATGCTACTAAGAGTGGTGTTAAGTTGAGAAAGCTACGGCATGTTACATTTAGTCCCATTAGGAATTAAAGCAAAGTCAATTTTTGAAGATGGTCGCTATGCTCCTTGGATTTCTTACAATCACAGAAAGGTGGAGGCATAATTAAATCATATTCACCCCAGAGATTTTTATGACCTAGAGTAATATACTAATACAAGCAATATATCCTATACGAGTGTTACAACTTTCTTGCGTAGATGATAAATTCGTGTAACGATCCAAAATATCGTTACGCCAAAATAGGAGGTGAACATTACATTTGGACTTTCCTCATCTAAATTTTGAGATTCAGGGCTACTTTAGTTTTGGTTTAATTTTGAGGATGTGATAGTTGAATAAAATTTGATATGGGGTTTGTAGTGATGATGTGGCGTGAAAATTAGATATCCAACGGGCATAGAAAATTGCAATAATTTTTGACACCTTAAATAGAGTTAAAGAGCTCCAGTTATAACATTATTGTGGAGGAGTTAGTTTGCGATGTTGGAGTGCGCTGTAAAATGAGAAAACTAAGGAGGGTTCCCAAATTTTTACCAAGGACCGCTGCAACAGAAAAAGTAACCGATGTAGCAGTACCACTGTGGTGGTAGCACGAACTGCTGCAGTGACCTCCGTGTAAAAAGGCGTGAGCTACTGCTGTAAATATTTAATCGTTGGAGCAGTAATTATAAACTACAGTGGTAAGCATAATAAAATTCTAATTTTTAAAAATTAGAAAATATTCACTCACCAATTTTTGAAAAATGCACTAGGGCTTTAAGGAAAGACAATTTTCAGCTTTAATTCAAAGTTGTTCATCTTTGGAGGTAAGTAATTATGTTCTAAACTTGAAATTACTTTATATATCCTTAGAAAATCACAAGAAATAGATTGATAGTGGGTTTTGGGGTTTAACCCCAATTTATGAAAATTTATGGAAAATGATCAGAATGTTTATAAATTTGATATTTAATGATCCTAGGGTGTTAGAAAACACTAATGAAACTAGGATTACGATTTTCTACGCTCCTTCAAATAAAAATTCATGAGGTTGAAATGATAAAAAAATCCTAAAATAATGAAATAGGATAATATAAGGTTAAAATAGATGACTTTTGATCCCTAGCAGTTAAAAGGGATGAATTATTAAAATTTGTATATAATTTGTTGTGTATATCAAGAACGGATTGAATGAGAATAAAAAGAAAAAGTGTGGCTTAAAGATGACTTTGAGCAAAGAAGTTAAAGATATGCTATAGTTTTGTGTAGAACTTAGACTTTCTTAGCTTTGTGTTTGTTTGTGATTTAATCATCTAAGATTGCTTTCTAGCATAACTTGTTATCTGATGATTGCATTTCATTACATTACATTATGATGAGGTGTTGAGATAAGGTATCAGGTACCATACCAGTATAATATGATATGATGTAATAATGAGTCAGGTACTTTACTGGTATATTATGTTACGATGATGAGGATGATATGGGTAATAGGTAATGCACACAACATTACAACATGCACATATTTGCATACATTGTGTGTTATTTTGATGAATATATGTGAAGATAAATAGTTGAAAGACATGATTAAATGTGAATGCCTGTAAAAGTGAAGCTGTGAATTGTAATTATATGGTGATTAATGATGAGTGTTTGCTTGATATCATCCGTTATGATTTTTGTTATAATCGCTTTTATACTTTTTTAACTTGTTTACTTGTGCATTGTTCAGTTAGTCGACCTACGATGTTTACCAATACTTGTTGATGTACTAATGCTACCAGTACTCTTCTTGTTTTTGAGTGTAGCATTTCTTCTGACGATTGACACATCACATCGGCTTTAGTTAGCCATTTGTAGTTGATTTTTTAGATGATCACCATATTCGAGAAATCTTTAGATCTTCTTATAATGTTAATGTCCCTTTCTTCCAAGACTATTATGATTTCTCTTGATTATGTTTTGGGATATTGGTAGATATTTTCTAGACTTAATTTTATTCTTCTTAGATATTTTTGTACGATGATTTCAGGTCCCATGAATTGTAATAAAAACCTTTCTGAATGTAATGAATATTTTGGAATTGTATAACATGAATGAGAGAGTAACACTTATGAGAGTATGGGTGAGATTAGTATGATTCTCCCACCATAAGTTAGGGTAGGTGCCAATCATGATTGATTGAATTATGGCATAGACGGTATCAAAGCACTAGGTTTGTTGATCTCATTATATAAGAACAGTGCTAGTAGATTCCTACAAAATTGTGCGAAAAAGTCAGTACTTTTCTTTGAGAGGCTACAAGGCTCTAGGAAAAGAATTCTCTTTTTTTCTTTCTCTCATGTAATTAGTTGATTCTAGTTTGTCTCTAACATTCCAAATTAGTATATAATCCTTTATCTCTTATTTGAAGATGGTAAATACTTATTCTATAGCGCAATAATAGTAGCACCACTTGCAGCAGTACCCACCAGGCTATTAGGGCTGCAGCTGGGCAAGTCTCAAGTTAGAGGTAGGAAAGATGGAAAGGATAGAGAATAGAACCTATCGGGGAAGGATCACAAACAGCTAGGAGGGAAACAATATAGAGATCACCATCCCCTTTCCCATTACAGAATGCTTCAGGACTTGCATTGGATGAATAGGATGTAGTCAAGAAAGAAGAGATGCTAGCTCTGGTAATGTGGTGCCAGTACTAAATGGCGTACCTTAGGTGCCTTTGTTTGAAGAGGTGATCTAATAAGTGTTATGACTCTTAGTTAGATTGGCTGAAACTGGCCACACTTTAGTGATTCTGACTGTTCCATCTCCAACATTGCAACATATCGCTCCATAGCACCAATGATGGATGCAGGCTCAGAAATAGGGGTGTATCCCCAACAGGTACTTGACTAGTAATTACTAATGATGAGAATGGTATATTTTGTGTGTTCGAAGCTCCCAATATTCCAAGGTACAGAGTTTGAGGATACTTTTGAGTTCTTAACAGATTGTCATGAACGCTTGGACAAGATGGTTTGTAATGAACCAAAGTGTAAAATATTATTTTTTAGGTTTTTTTTCTAATTTTTCTCTTCCCCATACTTGCTAAATGTTTATTTTGGAGTGTGGAGATGTTGGCATAGTTCTCAATGCCCTCGAGAGGGTTTTGGGAGATTTTAAGGTGTTTTGGAGGCTTTAAAAATTACTCTCTCTGTTTAAAAAAGAATGACCCAGTTTGACTTGGCACGGAGTTTAAGAAAATAAAGAAGACTTTTGAATCTTGCGATATTAAATTAAAGATATGTCAAATGTACTAAAATGTCCTTCAAACTTGTGGTCTTAAACATGTCACGTGGAAAGTTAAAATTTAAAAGTTGTTAAAAAAGGAAAGAGGTCATTCTTTTTTAAACGGACTAAAAAAAAAGTAGGTCATTCTTTCTGAAATGGAGGGAGTATATAGTTAAATTTGATCAACATTTATTGTTTTGAGTGCTAGATGGTGATTTGGATAGTTCCATTATGTCTAGAATGTCAAATTTGTGTTAGTAGTAGGGTTGGTTCGGATTAAGAGCCTTTAATTTGCATTTCAACGCTTCGTTTGAAAAAAATAGTGAAATATGCCTTAAAAGGGCCCCGAGGCTTAATTTATTGAAAATGATATTTTTCTAAAAATTCAACCTTTCCATTGAGTTCAGCATTTAAAAATTAGCTTGTAGCATATACATTTTGTTTCTGTGGGATCACAATTAAATCCCAGAGGTTTGTTTGGAGATTGGTTAGCTTGCACCAAAATTAGTATTTGTTGATATCTGGTGCAATTGATTTAGCGCTAGCCTCTTAAGTAGCTATTTATCCTCTTAAGTGGAAATCACCATAAATAAACCTTCTTTGTAACAACCCAAAGATACCCCCTGGAGATCACACGATGCTTAGAACCACAAGTAGCCCTAAGCTAACCCATGATATTTATTTGGCACTGAACTCTAATAAGGTAAACATGAAACATGAGTGAAAACTGAAGAGAAACTTATAAACTAGGTTCAAATAGATGAACAATCTCAACAAAACACTACAACTTAATAACATTCAAAATTATGAGAAGTTGAAAGAACACATCGAAGAGCCACTGGGATTTTGAGGATTTTCATGGAAAAGCTTTAAAATGGATGTTAATCAATTTAGATGTTATTTTAAACTCATTTTTGCCTGGGTTTTCAATTGTACATTCCTTTAACCTTAGTGAATTTATTTTAAAAATAAAATTTCAATTTTACCCTTTTTATTTTGAACTCATTTTTCAAATTCATTTTGGACCCTACTCAAAATCAGAACTGATATCATGAAATTATTGACATATTGAGTCTATTTTTAAGCTCACTTGTATACATATAAAATTAATTGGATATATCCTTACAACTTGATTGTGAGCATTGTACCTCATTTCATATATACACATTTATGAATCATCCATACCATTGAGGAACATCAATTTTTAAAAGAAAATGAGACACTTTTAAAAATACCTAGACAGAGGGTTGTGCCAGTCAAGTAGATTGAGATATGGGATTAAGATAAGTTGAAATTTTAGATATTATATGCGTTGTGAACCCATTCCCACCCCCCACCCCCATGGGTGCTCGTCCATTTGTGACCCCCCAGATTAAGTCAAGCCATAGAGAGTGCTTTATAGGTAATGAAGTTGGCCATTTGGCCAGAGATTATCCCCAACATGTATATGGTTCTACTCAATAGGTTTGTCAATTTCAACTTTGCCCTACTCTAATTTTTGCAGTGACAGTTAGTTTACAAAGTAATATGGGTGGTGATAGAGGTGTTAGAGGTAGAGACAGGAGAGCTCATAGTGGTGGTCGTGGAATAACACAATTCAAGAGTGAACATGGTCTATGTTATGCTATATTTAAGAGAGATGAGGCAGAGGCTTCTGGTGTAGTTATTATAGGTATCATCCTATTTTCCTACAGACCTACTTCTATGTTATTTGACCCCAGATCTATTTTTTGCTATGTGTCTAGATATTTTTATTCTGATCTTGATACTTTATGTGAGCCTATTTCTATGCCTCTTCAAGTTTATAACCTTATAAAGATTCTTTAGTAGTGGTTCAGGTGTACCAATCTTGTATGGTTACCTTTATGGTCTGTGAGACTTGGGTGAACTTTATTATCCTAATATGGTTGGTTTTGATATTATTTTTGGTATAGATATGTTAGCTCTCTATCATGTTATTTTTGGACTATTATGCCAAGACTGTGATCTTAGCTATACTGGAAGTGCCAAAGTTATCTTTGAAGGGTATGCTTAATTCAAGTCTGAAGGGAGTTATATCTTTTCTACGTGCTCACCGTATGGTGAGAGGGTGCTTATCTTATTTGGATCATGTCTATAATACCAGTGTTGCCTCATTTCCTTTTATGTATTCTATTCGAGTTGTTTGTGAGTTCATAGATGTTTTTTCTACGAATCTTCCTGGTATGCCTCCGGATCGTGATATTAATTCTGTCATTAATGTGAAGTCAAGTATTAAGCCAATTTTCATCCCTTCTTATAGAATGGCCCAGCTGAGTTGAAAGTATTAAAAGAGAAGTTATTGGATTTATTAAGTAAGGAAGACCTAGTATATCTCCATGGGGTTCTCATATCTTACTTATGAAAAAATTGATGGTTCTATGCATATGTGTATTGATTATAAGAAGTTGAACAAAGTAACGTCTAAGAACAAATATCCTCTTTCTTACCAATTTGAGGGTTGTCCAGATTGATTTGACATATGGGTTTCAACAGTTTAAGATTAGAGCTTCAAATATTTTAAAGATGGCTTTTCAGACTCGACGGCCATTATGAGTTCATGATCATATATTTTGGGTTGACCAATGCCCCTACAACATTCATGAAGTTGATAAACCAGGTATTTTGACTATATCTTAACTTTTTTGTGATTGTTTCTATAGATGACACCTTGATTTATTCCAAGAAAAAGGTCAATCATGTGAAATATTTGAAAATTGTACTTCAGAGGTTGCATGTGAGAAATTGCATGCCATTTTTTTCAAGTGTGAGTTTTGGTTAGATTCTATCTATTTCTTGGGTCATGTGGTGACAAAGGATGGTATTATGGATGATCTGGCCAAGATAGTGTTAATTTCTGATTGGGTTAGACCTACTTCTCCTATCGAGATTCAAACTTTTATTGATTTGGTAGGTTATTATATTTTCTCATCTGTGACAGCACCTTTGACTAAGTTAACTTTAAAAAGGTGGTATTTGTGTGTGTGTGTGAGAAGAAATTCCAAAATATCAAAGTGTTTTTGACTTCAGCTCTTATTTTGACCTTGATCAAGAAGAGCGTAGGTTTTATCATGTTTTGTGAGTCTTTTGGTTTTGGTTTGAGTGTGGTGTTGAAGTAGAAGGGTAAGGTGATTATGTATGCTTCTCATTAGTGGAAGCCTTATGATAGAAATTGCCCTTCCCATAATTTGGAGTTGGCAGTCATGGGTTTTGTGTTGAAGTTATGGCATCATTATTTGTATGAAGTTCCTTTCAATACTTTTTTGGATAGTTCGTAGCCTTCAGTACTTCATCAATCTTAATATAAGATAGTGGTGTTGGTTAGAGTTGCTTAAGGACTATGATATCACTATTTTTTACCATTCAAGAAAGGTTGGTATGGTTGCATATGCCTTGAGCTAAAAGTTAACTGGTATGGAAAGTTTAGCTCATATCTTGACCTAGGAGTGGCCTTTAGCCTTTGAGGTTCAATCTTTAGCTAACTAGATGGTTAGACTTGATATTTCAACATTGGAATGTGTTTTAGCCTTTGTTGATACCAGATATTCTATGATGGATTAGATTTAAGATAACCAGTTTGATGATAATAGTTTGAGGTTTATTCGAGATAAGGTATTAAGTGGTGGGACTAAGGCAGCATCTCTTGATTTTGATGGTGTTTTGAAAATTAGAATTCGAGTTTGTGCATTGAGAGCTAGTGGATGGGTGAGATAATTTTGGAGGAGGTGCATTATTCTAGATATTCTATCCATCCAGAGGTGACCATGATGTATAGTGATTTGAAGCAATATTATTGATGTGGTGGAATGAAGAAGGATGTAGTAGATTTCGTAGCTCGTTTCTTGTGTTGTTAGCAGGTGAAGGTCGAGCATCTAAGATCGGGTGGTTTACTTCAGATATTATCTATTCCTGAGTGAAAGTGGGAGCAGATCACTATAGACTTTGTAAGTGGGATGCCTCATACTTTTTGTGGTTCTGCGAACATTTGGGTCATGATGGATTGGTTGAACAACTTAGCCTATTTCATACCTATTTAGATTTTTTTAGTGCTGAGAGGTTGCTGGTATCTATGTTTGTGACATAGTTCGTCTTCATGGGGTATTCGTGTCAACAATTTCAGACTAAGGCTTAGTGTTTACTTCTAGTTCTAGTGGATATTTTAGGAGGAGTTGGATACTTAGGTTGACCTTATGTTCTAGTTGGAGGATATTCTTTGTGCATGTGTTATGGACTTTGGAGGTTAGTGGGAGTAGCATTTGCCTTAGCTAAGTTTGCTTATACACACATTTTAATAATTCATCTATTTTAACTACTAGGGATAAAATGTCATTTATTTTAGCCATAAATTGTCTACTTCATCATTTTAGGATTCTCTTATCATTTCAACCTCATGAATGACGTAGCATAAACAACCAAAATCCTAGTTTCATTAGTATTTTCTATAATCCTAGGATCATTAAATATCGAATTCATAAATATTCCCATCGTTTTTCATCAATTTTCATAAATTAGAATTAAACCCCAAAACCCACCATTAATTCATTTCAAGTAATTTTCTAAGGTTAAATGAAGTAATTTCATGTCTAGGTCATAATAACTTACCTCAAAAAATGAACTTTTTCAATAGCCCTAGTGAGTTTTTAAAAAAGAAGGGAATGAGAACACTTTTTGTATTTAGAAAATTGAAATCTTGTTGCACATTACCACTACTACAATTTGCGCCTTTTTACAAAAAGGTCACCATTGCGGTTTGGGGTACCGCTACAGCAGTCCAAGGAGAAACTAAGGACCCCTCCTCAATGTGAATTTCGACATCTCAAATCAATTCTTTCACGATAAATGCTATAACCGATGTTCTATAACTCTATTTCAGGTGTAGGAAGTTGATGACTTTCTATTCCTGTTTGATATTTAATCATCACATCCAACCCTTCAATACAACCCTATTAATACTAGATTGTTTTCAACTAACACATCCTCAAAATTAATCGAAAACTAAACCAGCCCTGAACTTTTCAAAATTTAACTAAGGAAAGTCTAGGTGAAATGTTCACCTCCTATTTCAGCTTAATAGCATTTTGAATTGTTACATCCGATACTAATTTATCATTTGTTCATCCTCGAAAGACACTCATCCCAAAAGAAAACTTAACAACTAAAGGATAATGTAACTGAATCAAATCAATCTTGTTTCATTTTTGCTTCTCATGTATCTTCCTCAATAATATGATTCCTCCATTGAACCTTCACATAAGGAATAAATTGTGTCTTCAACTTCATCACATCTCTAGCAAAAATAGCAATTAGTTCCTCTTCATAGGATAGTTCAAATTACAATGAATGATGTACTGACCATATCTATGTTACCTCTTTAACATTGACACATGAAATATGAGATGAACCCCGGATATACTAGGGGATAAGGCCAGCATGACATAACCCAACCCCATGCCTTGTCATAATGGGCATCCCAAGTCCAACCAGGATCGGGGACCGCCCCCTGTTACCCAACCCAACCACCTATGTCCAACCTTAGATGGGTTAAATTTTGAATGTATAATAAGATAGTGTTATTGTTCTCATTAAGACTCTGTGATAGGGTCACAACCGTGACCAACCCAACCAAGTCCAAATGTACCGCACCAATCCGCCAACCATACCAAGACAAACCATAGACCATAAAACAAAGGGAATACCAAAACATAATATGAAAATCAATCCCAAAATGTAATATGATGGAACAGTGAGAAATTATGTCTGATGATTCTAGCCTTAATATCAATACCAATACTAAGGATGAAGCCTCTACCGATCTCGTCCATACCAACCCCAAAAGTACCATAAAGCCTCTATCTAAATGAGTAAACAAATCTGGTTGGCACATACCCCCAACCATGTCCAAAATCAATATCCAAAATAAAAGAAAAGTGCCTAAAGAGAATCCACAACATGAAATGATGCCTTACGAAAGGATGGAAGCTCACCACTTCAGTCCAAGTACTGATACCGAATCCGCGTGCTAAATAGGAGGAGTAAAATACCTGATTCTTGTATAGCATGGGTATATAGCTGCCAGTAGACGGGGTTAGCGAATGACCACTAGCATGAATCTCAGGATAAGGATAAAATAATGTCAGTCATAAAACTAAGTAAAACCATCCATAATGAATACAACCATACATATATAAGTGCTGGGAAAAAGGACTGGGTTTAACATGCACTTAAAACCTTTACCCGAGCTGTGTAGCTTTGCCGTCCTAACTACCCATGGGCGATATGGGTTTAGCTCCCCCTGCTGAAAGGGTCCCAGTGCGTGTAGCCACATGCCCTAGTAATATCCCATGGGATGACTAGTACATCCCTCTAATATAAAATACCACACTTACACATGGTCATCAAGGACCCCTCATATCGGCAAATATGAGTTTTTGATTTTGGTCCCACCGGGACCGCCACCTTCCATGGCTTAGCTACACACCCCATATTAATGCCAAATTAAAACCATGTCTAAACAATCCATTTACGATTTATTAGCCAAGGCCAATATTGGAGGTATCGTCATACCATCCCATTAGTTGCAAGTAATATCTATAGCCAAACTATTTAGGTTAAGAGGACCTTAGGTGCCCTTAAAATTACCATATTAAATCTACTTGGGAGACTTCCATGTTCTCCACAAGCATAACCATTTAGCCTTTAGCCTTTTTAAATGCAAGAGTTCCACTAAAAGAAGTCCATGCAATGAACATATCTTTGTCAGCATTTTATCAAACACCATAAGGGCATTATATAACCAAAACCAATTCCAAAGACCATTAAACCATTACCATGCAATCCAATTGTACAAAACCACCATTAATATATATAACAGTATAATTAAAACCATAGGAAACCATAACCAAGCATTCAATATCAAAACCCCCAAATAATAGATGAAAACCATAATCATGAAATAGTAAAACCTTGAAATCAATCATATAAACCATGCCTTTAGTTGAAATTACAATGAGGGACAACAATCATGCCTTATACCAAAGAATTGATGGAAACAAATCACTAAAGCAAGCCCCAAAGCAATCCCTTAGTTGAAACCCTAGCTTCCTTGCCCCAAAATCTCTTGAGGGAATTATGAGATGTTTTAGAATAGTTTCTAAGTATTAATGATAGAATAATAGGGTAAATAATCTCCTAAGTGTATTAGAAGTCATGGGTCATAATTAAGGTAAGTAGAAAAATGTCCAGAATACCCCCATTTAAATTCCTTAAAAACCCATCACAGGGATACGAATAACCCACTTACGATCCGTACCCTTCCTTATGATTGGTTTCCACCAGTCGTACCTAGGCCTTAACCTTTGAATCAGACACTGTCCAATATACAACTTATCCAACGAAGTCGTAACCACAATATACGATTCGTGCCCATAACCCATAACCCTAGCAGAATGGAATACTTGGGGAATTGAACACTGTTTACTATACGAGTCCTGGGTATGACCCGTACCCTAGCTTACGACTCATGGTCAGCCACTCGTACTCAGATCCAACCTAAGTAACCAAGTATAAGATTAAGTTAAGGAACCAAATGACCCGTAACAACCAATATGACTCGTACCCCTAAGTCGTACCCATTCCAGTGCCCAAAACCATCCCACCAACTAACACTAATTAGCATACGATAGGACCCATCCATTCCCCAGCATATGTCTCATACCATATGTATTATTGGGTCCAGAGAATAAATTTCCAAGAAATTTTCTAAGGGTCAAAACCCAGGATTTTTCAGTCTCCCCCATTAGGAACATTCATCCCCGAATGGTGGACAAGGTAGGAGTAACCACACACAGAGTTATTTGCATAATCAAACATCCCTTTAACAAAGTTTGAAAACAAAGATGTTAATCTTTTCTTTAACAAACTCAGAAAAATAAAGATGTGTTCAAGAACACAAACCTTCCATACGAACCCCAGGAGTAGAAAACAAATGTGGATACTTGGACTTCATGTCCTCTTTCGCTTTCCAAGTAGCTTATTCCACCTTATGGTTCCTCCATAGAACCTTAGTTGAAGCCACATCCTTGGTCCGCAATCAACAAACTTTCCAATCTAATATCTCAACCCGCGCTTCTTCATAAGATAGAGAATCCAAAATATCTATTCCTTCCAATGGAACACCCGAAGAAGGATCACCAAGACACTTCCTCAACATAAAAAACATGAAAGACCTAATGAACCAAACTTAAGATAGATGGCAACTCCAACTCATAAGAAATATTGCCAACTCTCTGCAAAATCACATAAGGACCAATGAATCAAGGACTATGTTTCCCTTTTTTGCCAAATTGTACTAGTTCCTTCATGGGCGATACCTTAAGAAACACCTTATCCCCGACCTCAAGCTCCACGTCTCTATTCCTAACATTCGTATAGGACTTTTGTCAACTTTGGGTAGCTTTAAGACTATTTTGAATCACCTTCAACTTCTCCATCGCCTGATAAACCAAATCAAGACCAAACATATCCATTTTTCCAAGCTCAAACTACCCAATAGGATATCTACACCTCCTACCATACAACGCCTCAAAAGAAGACATATAAATACTAGAATGATAGCTATTATTGTAAGCAAACTCCACCAAAGGCAGATGCTCAACCCAATTGCCACCATATTTAATCATACATACCCGAAGCATATCTTCCAAAGTATGAATAGTTCTCTCCACTTTCCCATCAAGCTGTGGATAAAAACTAGTACTTAGACTAACCTTAGTACCCAATACTTTCTGAAAAGACTGCCAAAAATAAGATGTAAACTTAGTGAAAAGAACCTATTGATAAATATCCTACATACCTGAGTTGCTTGAATTCTTAAAGAAAAGCTTGGAATTGAGATCTTGAATGGTTAAATCCTTGGGAATAAGATTCTAATTTCTATTCTTGGGAATGGAGAATGGTTTCACATTGTAAACTAGTGGGAAATGGGGCAAATAATGCCCCTTTTTGGTTTTAATTCATCAATTGAGTGTTTTAGGAAAGGGGAAAAGACCAAAATACCCTCTTGGATATTTAATAAGTCCAAAAAAACCAGCCTCCGTGGCACAGAGGCTAACCTCTATGACACACTAATCATGAGTGTATTTATACGTCTTAACAACAATATTTGCCCATACTAGGACTTGTTTCATGAGCTAAAATGTGTTATTAGTGTTTTGTTTGAGTTATAATTGCATTCTTTAGCTAATGAACATGATTAGTTGATGCAGGGTTGACTTGTGATAAAATTGCACGTAATTGGATGCACTAATGGGAAGTAAATAATGATTGAAGCCTTGGGAATGATTTTTTGGAAATACAAAGACTTGGATTGAGCTCGGAAAGCATAAAACTAAAGATGGGAGCAAAGGGATAGGAACTGAGCTCGGAAAGCATAAAACTAGTCCCCGCGCCATGCCAAGTGATTTATGTGTAGATGTTAATTCCAGTGAGCCTCCGAGATAGACCTACGTCATAAAGGCTATTCTAGTAAGGGACCATAATAAACTCGTGGCACAGACCCTACTCTCTGCTATGCCCGATGTAGAGCACTATCTGGGCCTTGCACTAAACTTCACAATGTGGAGAAGGCCAAAATTTGGTCAATCAATTCCTACTATAAAAAGAACACTTCAATACAATTGAGAATACTTTTGTGTACGTACAACAGAGACTAAAAACACTTACAATGCATCTTTTAGGGTTTTTGGAACTTTATTCTTGCAACATTAGTTTTTGGTATGATTAACTATTTATTTCTTATGTTGAATTCAAACATGAGTGGATAAACACCCTTGTTCTAGGGTTGAGGCTGAAAATATAATTACAGTTTGATATTCTTAGGGTGGTTTATTGTTGAATTGTCATATGGGTTATTCTTAATCTCTTGTGCTTACTATTTTGATGAATGGCCACCATTAAAATTCATCTATATTTCTTTGTAAATCTGAGATGAGAATCATTAGGACAAATTGAAGAGTTTGAGGAGCAATTTTCTTATTCTTTAGGAATAAAGGATTTGAATTAGAATCTAGTATAGATATATACCTAGAATCCTTTTTTGTTTCACTTGAAGGATGATATCTTAATGCATTTAAATAGATTATTGCATCCCCGCTCAATGATGTAGTTGTAATGTCTATTTAGGTAGAAGATTAGAGGATCATGAGACCATGATCATACTCTAAACCCTGCAAATCAAAAACCCGATAATCAATAAAACCATGATAAGAATAGAGATTTGTAATATTGTTAAAAGTTCCTCAACCCTAGAATTCTCACTCGTATTGTTTACAACTTTGCTTACGCAGCTATTGTCACAAATTGTTATCTCTTTATTAGTTAGATTATTCATTAAATCTTCATAATCAGTTGAAACTCTGAAACAGTTAATACATTTTTGTCGGAACTAAAGTTAGTAGAATTGCTAGTTAAAGAGTCCTCATGGGTATGATATCTGATTCTCTGAGTCACTATATTACTTGTGCAATCATGTGCACTTGTGTGTACGATGGACCGCAATAAGTTTTTGGTGTTGTTGTTGGGGACCCAAGTAATTAGTAGTTGTCTAAATTTTTAGTTTTTTTATAATTAGTTTAAGTGTTAACAACTTGATCTTAGCAGCTGACTTTTGTAAGATTAGCGAAGTATCAGAATGACAAGAGCAAAAGAATTTGTAGAGCCTTGTTCAAAACCAGAACAGGGATTTCATCAAAGGCGAAGAGCAAGAACACTTCACTATGAAATTCAGTAAGTTCAAATAGCCGATCAAAGAGATCCTAATCTTAATGATCTAATTAATCCTAATGCTCAACGTGTTCCAGCTTTGGTAATTCCAGTTGTTTTTGCTCAAGAAGAAGTTATACCGGTGCGTGAAATAGCAATCTCACTCATAAACCATACTACTAATCGTATCCGCAAGATAGAGGCAGGTGGTCGGTTTGAATTAAAGAAAAATATGGTCCAGTTGTTGTGTTCAAGTGGACAATTTTCAGGGTTATCATATGAAGACCCACAGCAACACATACAGACCTTCCAGGAAATCAGTGATACTATATTTCTATTTGGGTATCTACTAATTATGCCAGACTGACTCTCTTCCCCTTTTCTCTAATTAGGGAAGCAAGAAGGTGGTTATATGCTGAACCACCAAACACTATTACTTTTTGGGATGATCTGGCTCGAAAGTTCATTATTTAATTCTTTTAATCTGGGAAGACAACGCGTTTGAGAAGCGAGATTTTGAGTTTTAGGCAGAAAAAAGGAGAAAATCTTTACCAATCTTGGGAAAGATTTAAAGGTATGCTTAGAAATTTCCCTCACCATCATCAGTCTAATGATGTGATGGTTTATCTTTCATAGAGGGTCTTGAGCCAAACACCAAGTTTCTTTTGGATTCAGCAGTAGGTGGGCAAGCTCTTAAGAAGACATATGATGAATTATACACACTGTTGAATTAGATTTCACAAGCGAATCCTGAGTGGCATGTTGACTTAAGAAGTGCTCCAAAGAAGGTTGTAGGTGTGTTGGAAGTAGACCAGTTTACTGTTATATCAGCTTAGATTATTGTACTATAAAATTTCATAACCCGAGGCTACCCCCTAGTAGCGACAATGGTGCTTACAATCACAAGTAACCATAATCTAACCTATGAGCTGGTACCTACTGTGAGAACTGAGTAAACTCATAATGATCAACATATGCGGAATTAACTAAGTAAAGCCATAAGGTTTGAAAAAATATTAAAATACTGATAAATCATAAATCTGAACGTCTGAGAACATATTGAAAAGACTGATAAACTGCTTAACTGTCTGAATGTGTAGCACCAGCGAAGGCTCAACCCTGTGAAGAATGAAGTCATCAGAAAAGAAGTTATTAAGTAGCTTGATGCTGGGATAGTATACCCCAGATCTAATAGTAAATGGGCCAGCCCAGTGTATTATGTTCTAAAAAAAGGAGGGATGATCATTGTGATAAATGAAGATAATGAGCTAATTCCAAATCGCACAGTGACTAGATGCGGATTTGCATAGACTATAGGAAATTGAATGATGCCACGAGGAAGGATTATTATCCCATTTCGTTTATTGGTCAAATGTTGGACAGGTTGGCAGGACAAGAATACTATTGCTTTTTGGATGGCTATTCAAGGTAAAATCAGATTATAATAGCAGTAGAAGATCAGGAAAAGGCCACCTTTATCTATCCATATGGAACGTACGTATTTAGACGTATGCCTTTTGGCCTTTGCAATGCTCCAACAATGTTCCAGTGATGCATTATGGCTATCTTCTATGATATAGTGGAAGAATCTATTGAGGTATTTATGGACAACTTTTTTGTCTATGGTGACTCATTTGACGTGTGCTTGCAAAATCTAGATCGAGTCTTATCTTGTTATGAAGAGACAAATCTTGTATTAAACTAGGAGAAGTGCCACTTTTTGGTCAAGGAAGGAATTTTCCTTGGTCATGAAGTGTAACATAGAGGACTTGAAGTAGACAGAGCAAAAGTTGAAGTTATTAAAAAACTACCTTATCTTGTGACAATAAAGGGAGTGAGAAGTTTTCTTGGGCATGCCAGATTTTATAGGTACTTTATCAAAGATTTTTTAAGATAGCAAGTCCAATGTGCAAGTTGTTCGGAAAAAAGGCTAAGTTTGATTTTGAGGCTGAGTGTCAAAAAGCATTTGAGGGTCTGAAGAGAAGATTGACAAAAGCACCCATCCTGATTTCTCCCGATTGGGCATTACTATTCGAGTTGATCTGTGATGCGAGTGATATGGTTGTTGGAGCAGTATTGGGGAAACAAACTACAAGGTATTTCACTATATTTACTATGAAAGTAAAGTCTTAGATACAACCTATATGAATTACACAGTCATAGAGAAGAAGATGCTAGTACTCGTATATGCATTCGATAAATTCAAATCTTACTTGGTGGGTACAAAGGTAATTATTCATATTGACCATGTTGTCATCCGGTATTTGTTCAACAATAAAAATGCAAAGCCATAGTTGATTAGGTGGATTCTTTTTATCTAAGAATTTGATTTAGAAGTTAGTGATAGAAAGGGAGCTAAAAATCAGGTAGCAGATCATCTATCGAGGCTTGAGAGTCATGCTCATATTGCTGATGAGAAAGTTTGCATTTGGGAAGAGTTTTAAGATGAGAAAATATTGGCACTGGATGTAGCTGAAGTGCCATAGTATGCTGACATAGTAAATTTTCTAGTGAGTTGTGCTTACCCTCCAAAGGCCACTAGTCAACAGAGAAAGAAGCTATTTCATGATTCTCGTGCATACATATGGGATAAGACCTATCTATTCAAATAAGGTGATGTTGGAATCGTGTGAAAGTGTATTTTCTAAGTTGAATCTAAATAAGTGCTGAAAAATTATCAATCATCTCCTTATGGGGGCCATCATGGGGGTGAATAAACAACTAAAGGTGTTAATAGTCAGGCTTCTTTTAGCCAACATTGTTCAAAGATGTGGTTTCTTTGGTGAGGGGGATATGACCAATGTTAGATATTAGGCACAATATCAAGGCGCCATGAACTTCCCTTGAACAATGTTCTAGAGGTGGAGATATTTGACATGTGGGGTATAGATTTTATGGGGCCATTTCCACAATCTTATGGCAATTTGTATATTCTGGTTTGCTATTGATTACGTGTTTAAGTGGGTAGAAGTTTCTTATTTCCCCCACTAATGATGCCAAAGTAGTGATGAAGTTTTTTAGGAAGCATATTTTTTCTCATTTTGTACACCTAGAGTAATTATTAGTGATGGAGGTATGCACTTTGTGAACACGTGGTTTAAAAATTTGTTGGCAAAATATGGTGTTAGACACAAGGTGTCCACAACTTATCACCCATAAATAAGTGGCCAAGTGGAGGCGTCTAATTGTGAGATTAAGTAGATATTACAGAAAATAGTTAATGGTCAATGTAAGGATTAGTCGAAGAGGATGGATGATAAATTATGGGCGTATAGGATAGCCTATAAGATACTCATAGGGACCTCTCCTTATCGCTTCGTGTATGAAAAGGCTTGTCATTTTCCTGTGGAGCTTGAGCATCAAGTTTATTGGGCAGTGAAGAAATTGAATCTTGATATGAAAGCTGCTGGAGAAAAGAGATTGTTACAACTAAGTGAAGCTGATGAGTTTTGCTTACAACAACAACAACAACAATAACAAACCTTGTATATTCCCACCTAGTGGGGTTGGGGGAGGTTAAAATGTACGCAGTCTATACCACTTCCTTCGGGAAAGTACAGAGGTTGTTTTCGATAAACCCCCAGCTCAAGACAAAAGGACAAAGGACCAAAACGTCAAAAACGTGCATCAGGAATAAAATAACACAATAATAAAGTACATAAACAGACAATGGACCCCCCTCCCCCACCCCTAGACCTACCAACCAAGCTACACTAAACCTTTCTAACTACAAACTACGACTTGACCACCCACCTTAGCCCTCTACCCTAATGTTTTTCCTCCATACTTTTCTATCAAGGGTCATGTCCTCAGAAAGTTGTAACTGCTCCATGTCACATTTAATTACTTCTCTCTAGTACTTCTTTGATCTACCCCTCCCCCACTTGAAACCATCCAAGGCCATCTCTCACACCTACAAACAGGGGCATCCGTGCCCCTTCTAATCATATGACCAAACCATCTCAACCTCATTTCCCGTATCTTATCTTCCACCAACGCCACTCCTACCTTCTCCCAAATAATCTCATTCCTAACCCTATCAGCCCTCATGAATCCAAACATCCAATGCAACATCCATATTTCCGCCACCTCCAACTTTTGGATGTGAGAGTTTTTAACAGGCCAACACTCCACCCCATATAACATATCTCGCCGGATTGCAACTTTATAGAATTTGCCTTTGAACTTGAGGGGCACCTTCTTATCACATAAAATCCCCGAAATAAGCCTTCATTTCATCCAACCTGCCCTAATAAGGTGAGAGACATCCACATCAATATCTCCATCCCCCTGAATTATAGACTCAAGTTACCTAAAACTATTCCTCTTACAAACCACCCATGAATCCAACTTCACTACCACCTCAAGTCACTAAACTTACACTCCAAGTACTCTGTCTTGGTCTTACTCAATATGAATCCTTTAGATTTTAGGGTTTGTATCCAAACCTCTAACTTATCATTAACACCTTGATGTGACTCATCAATCAACACTACATCATCTGTAAAAAGCATACACCAAGGCACCTCTTCTTGAATACTTCACATCAACACATCCATGACCAAGATGAATAAAAATAAACTAAGAGTCTATCCCTAGTGCAACCCTATCAAGATTGGGAAATTCTTGGAATCTCCTTCCACCGTCCTTACTCGGGTCTTCGCCTCTTCATACATGTCCTTAATCGATCATATGTACGCCACTGGTACCCCCTTTTCCTCCAAGCATTTCCAAAGAACCTCTCTAGGGACTTTGTCATATGCCTTCTTCAAGTCGATAAACACCATGTGAAGATCCCTCTTCCTCTCTCGATACTGCTCTACCAACCTTTGTACAAGCTGAATTGCCTCCATCGTTGAGCGACCAGGCATAGATCCAAATTCATTCTCCGAAATAGACACTACCTTACTCAACCTCTGCTCTACCACCCTCTCCTAAATCTTCATTATGTGACTCAATAACTTAATACCACAGTAGTTGTTGCAACTCTGAATGTCACCCTTGTTCTTATATAAAGGAATCATCATGCTCTATCTCCACGCCTCGGTTATCTTAGTGGACTTAAAAATGTTGTTAAACAAATTGGTGAGCCACCTCAACCCTGCCCTACTCATAAACTTCCAAAACTCCACCGGAATCTCATTGGGCTCCGTTGCCCAGCCCCTTCGCATCTTGCGAATAGCCTCACATACCTTATCCACCCTAAAACATTGATAAAAGCCAAAATCATGAGATTCCTCAATGTGATCTAACTCTCCTAACACAATGATTTTGTCCCCCTCCTCATTCAAGAGCTAATGAAAATACGACTGCCACCTCTTCTTAATAAGTACATCCTCCACCAACACTCTGTCATCCTCTTCCTTAATATACTTCACTTGGTCTAGATCCCGATCCTTATGCTCCCTAGCTTTAGCAAAGCCTAAACAACCTTCTTTTCCCATCTCTCTCCTCTAATCTTGAATACAATCTCTCAAAAGTTATTGTCTTAGCTGTCATGACTGCTAACTTAGCCTCCTTCCTAGCTAACTTATACTCCTCCACTTTCACCCGTTTCTCCTTTTCATCCTTACTCTCAACCAACTTGGTGTAAGTCCCTTTCTTCTTCTTCACATTATTCTTGGCTTCTTCATTCCACCACCAATCCCCCCGATGCCGGCCAGACTCGCCCTTCGAGACACCCAAAACCTCTCTAGCCACCTCTTTGATGCAACCCGCAGCCCTATCCCACATACTATCCACATCCCCCTACACTCTCATGCCTCCATCCCCTCCAATTTTTCCCCTATCTCCAAAGCACTGACTGGAGTCAGGCCACCCCACCTAACTCTAGGCCTACCCTTCCCACGCCTACTCTTCTTGCCCCTCTTAATAACCAAGTCCATCACCAGAAGTCTATGTTGGGTCGTAAGGTTCTCACTAGGGATGACCTTACAGTCCTTACACCAAGATCTATCCCTCTTCTTAAGCAGAAAAAAATCAATCTGAGTCTTGGCCAACCTACTATGAAAAGTAACTAGATGCTCCTCCTTCTTCAAAAAGAAGGAATTCACAACCACCAACCCAAAGTCCATTGAAAAATCCAAAAAAGCAGCTCCTTCATCATTTCTTTCCCCAAAACCAAAGCCTACATGCACATCATCATAACCAATCGGCAAAGGCCCGATATTCCCATTGAAGTCCCCTCCTATGATGATCTTCTCTAAGCTAGGAACGCCTCGCACCAACTCATCCAAAACCTCCCAAAATATCCTCTTATCCTTCTCACCTAGGCCCACTTGCGGCACGTAAGCACTACAGACTCTCAGCACAAACCCCCCAATAACTAACTTAATAGTCATCACCCTATCACTAACCCTATTCACCTTTACTACCTACCCCCTAAGCTCTTCATCTACTAAGATACCTACTACAGTCTTACGCCTCTCACCACCTGAGTACCACAACTTGTACCCATCTATATCTCTAGCCTTATAACCTACCCATTTGGTCTCCTGGACACACGCAATATTAATCCTTATTTTCCTAAGAATCTTTACTAGCTTAATCGACTTACCCTGCAGGGTCCCTATGTTCCACGATCCTATCCTCAACTTATCATCTCTTAACTCCCCTCCCCTATTACCTCGCTTACCGCTCCTCAAAGTTAACCCAACACCTGGCCTCGAACCTATCCTCACCCAACCAAGACATTACCCTATTCCACCATTAACCACCCCAGCCACTACTCAACACAAGCAATAGAAAATATTCAACAATAGCAGCCAAAAATAGAAAAGTCACCCTCAGACCGCAAAGTTCAACCAGATAACAAGAACAATAGATTTTAGGAAATGAAGTAATTGAAAATAGTGCGATATAATAAAATTTTAATTCTAATAAAATTCAAAGTTAGAAGTCACCAAGATATGTAGTGTAACGCCCCGCATTTCGGGCTACAATATAGACCATGATTCCGACATGTTGATAAATCTCGAAGCCATAAAATCCTATGCCAATATGGCATGTTAATTATTTATGTAGCATGTGAATTCATTCAAGCTTGAATTTATACCATAGAGGTCCTTCAACTCAAGGACGAGTTGAAACTATTTCGATCGACTAAGTTTTAGTGGACGTTATAAATTATGTCAGCTTCCATCGACCATAACTCTTTGTATATGTCGAATTAGGGAGCCTACTATGTGTCAAATGATAGGTCTTCGAGTTAGCTTTCCAATAATACCAATTTTGCTAAAATCAACACCCGAGTAAGAAGTTATGGCCTTTCAAAGTGATATGCGTCGCCTAACCAATCGCCCATAGCCACTGGAAAGCATAGGTGATAGCCTAGGCGGTGCCTATGTAAACATAGGCAATATCCTAGGCGGCACCTATGTAAACATAGGCGATACCCTAGGCGGCGCCTATGTAAACATAGGCAATGGGATGGGCGGCGCCTATGTAAAGAATTCAAGTGACTTAAACACTCCGTTTTGGGGACAAAATAGTCCTTTTCCACCCTTACTTAGCCCTAAAACATGAAATTCAGTTCCAAGGACCCCAAAATACACCTTCATTCATCAAAAGTGTTCAAAGATTCTCCTTAGAGATTCAAAATAAAAACCCAAGAAACTCGAGATTCAACCGGGGGTTTTAGGAACAAATTGCATATTTGAAATCCTCTCAATGTAGGCTTCGAGAAACATCTAATATTTGTAGTAATCGAGGTACGTAGGGTTATCCAAAAATCTCATGGGTGTAGTTTTTATGAATATGCATGCTTTAAATGGGGGTTTTCAAGCAAATGCTAATAACTTACTTTCAATATGATTTCTAAGTCATTTTTCTTTATATCATGGGAATTGTTTGCCTATATACTTCAATGGTTGAAACCATGCATATGTGATTTGAGATTTTCCATGGAAGTTTGATAAATGAATGATAAATTGCTTTCAAATTCCCATGATAATGTCTTGATACCCCATATCATATTATGACCAACAAAAGAGAGCATGAATTTGAAATAAATATTGTTCACCACTTGTAAATGATGAAGCACCTTACTTTTTACATGATAATGCATATGTGGAAGTGATATTGATGACTTGCAAGTCGGGTATGATGATACCCTACAGAATATGATATGTGATTGAATCAGATGAAATTTGAATGCATTGATTTTACATGAGATAGGTAAATGCTCAAACAAGGCATTTGAGTGTAAGGGCTCATCGCTGGAAAATGTGTTTGCCAACACGAAAATTTGGTACCAGGCTAAGTGATCTTGTGTACTTGACTTTATGTCATTCCCAAATTAGGAATATAGGTAGGAGCCTGAGCTAAGTGATCTTGGGCACTAACATTGGGTCGAGACACCATACTTCGTGGTCTTGTGTGTCTCTCCCTAACTTATACTCTAATCTCGACGGCAACCGAGGTTATACAGTTGGTGTAAATTATGTAGGGTATTCCACCTAGCTCAGCTGCATTTCATTGTTGTTAAGCAACTATTGTATTACGCCCATGTGTTTTAAAATGATTTGATACGAAATTGCTTTAGAATGGCTCTCAACTATATTTTGTAAAAATATTATGTTTATTTTGATATCTCTGCATGCCAGTACTTTTGTGCTGACCCCCTCTCCTCTCTAACCTCTCAGGTTTAGAGGCCCAGTCTAGGGGTCAAGAGAATCAGTAGATCATTCAGACAAAGTTGCAGAGACAAGTGGTGACCCTTCTATGTTTTGGAAGGTCTTATGTCCTGCAGTCTTTTTTTTCTTATATTTAGTTTTGGGGTCTACTGGGGGCCTTTTCCCAGTTTATATATAGTTACTTGACCCAGTCATTTGTTAGAGATTTTTGCAGATAGTTGTTTAGAGGTTGATTGATGTTGGGAGAACTTTATTTTCCTGTTATTGTTTTTTTTTCATATTTATGACCATGTTTCCAAATTATTGTGTTTCTTCCGCATTACTTTGATCATATGAATTAAGTGTATGCTTACCAGAAAGATAGGGGTATTTTGGACCTCCATGGTTTGAAATACTCATCACGTCCAGGCCCTGGTTTGGGTTATGACAAACTTGGTATCAAAGCACGATTCAGGGTCCCAGGGTGTCTGCAAAATTGCATCGGGTAAAGTCCTGTTTATGGATGCGTAGAGCACCACACTTATAAGCAGGAGGCTACTAGGTGTTTTGGAAATATTTCCCTTCTTTGTGATTTGGTTCGTGCTTTAGAGTCTGAACTGTCCCCTAATCAATGATCACTTGTGTTTCAGAAACACAGTTATGCCTCCACGTCATATCATCGATTAGAATGCTCAGGCAGATGAGGTCCGTCCCACCCATGGGATGCGGACCCATAACAGGGCTCATACTTTAGAATTTGTCCCTACTCCGAGAGTCCCTTTAGTCCTGACCAATCCACCTCGAGCTCCGTGGACTAATGTCAACTGTCCCCCAACTGCTCAGGGAGATATTTCAACCATAAAATTCAGACAGTCTATTCATATGCTAACACAGTTGGTAGCTAACTAGGCTCAGTGATCGGAAGATGTTGGGTTTGCATCTGTTACGTCTGAGGCTACTAGAGGCAGAAATTTCATGAAGATAAACCCACCTAAGTTCACTGGCACCAAGGTGGAGGAAGATCCACAGGAGTTCGTGGATGAGATGGAAAAGATCTGTAAGGTAATGCACGTGGATGAGGTTGAAGGGGTGGAACTAGCAACCTATCAGCTCAAGGACATTTTGAATCAGTGGTATGCCGACTAGGAAGATGCAAAAGGTGAGAGTGTTGAGCCCACAATTTGGGGCAAATTTGTGGAAGCTTTCCTTGATCGATTCTTTCCTTTGAAGTTGAGGGAGACAAAAGTAGAAGAGTTTATGAATCTGAAGTAGGGTAGTATGAGTGTCCACGAGTACACTTTGAAGTTTAATAAACTAGCCCGCTATACACCAGATTTGACTAGTAATATGAGATCCCGAATGAGGAAATTTGCATCTGGCCTTGCTGATAACCTGGTACTTGAGTGCCAGGGGTCTATGTTGAATAACAACTTAGACTTTACTCGAATGACCGTTCATATGCAGCAGGTAGAAAAGAAGAAAAAAAAGATTACTGAATCTAGAGTGAAAGACAGATAGGCTAAGAGAGCTAGATCTGCAAACCATCATCAGAGTCAGCTGCAGAGTGTTAGCTGGGTAATAAGTGGTTAAAGAAGAAGAAGTTTTGGAATAATGCACAGTCAGCAGCCAGCGCCCCAGCACCCAGAACACTGACAGACAGATAAACTCAGAGTTTTCGGACTTCTCATGGATCCAAAGCTCTAGATACACAGTCTCAGGGCAGTGTGTCCCAGCAACATCGTACTTATCCGTGGTGCGAGGTTTGCAGAAGGAATCATCTAGGGAAGTGCTGGTTTGAGGGGAGAAACTGCTATACTTTTGGCAAAGTGGGTCACCTTCAGAGAGATTGTCCTTTTGTTGGAGGAAATGTGGGGAGGAGCGGGCTAAGTCCTAAGAACCCTCCAGATCTCCTCTTACTAAGGGTGCCCCTTCAGCTGCCGGGAGCGGTCGCAACTGGTTTTATTCTTTGGCTAACTGCCAGGAGGCGGAAGATTCACCAGATGTTATCACCGGTATGTTACAAATCTTCTCTCATGATGTTTATGTATTTCTTGATCGCGGGTCTACTTTATCTTATGTGACCCCTTATGTGGCTTTTAGTTTTGGGTTTGAGCCTGAAGTTATTGTAGAACCTTTCTCTGTTTCTACTCCTGTAGGTGATTCTGTTGTTGCAAGAAGGGTGTATAGAAATTGTGTCGTGTCTATTCATAGTAGGGAAACTATGGTAGACCTTATAGAACTTGAAATGATAGATTTTGATACCATCCTTGGGATGGACTAGCTCCATTTGTGTTATACCACCCTTGATTGCAGAACCCAAAAGGTCACTTTTTCTTTCCCGAATGAGACACCAATTATATGGGCAGGGAGTTCCGTGGAACCTAGAGGTCACTTTATCTCTTATCTTAGAGCCTGAAAGCTTATCTCCAAAGGTTATATGTACCATCCAATCCGAGTAAAAGATTCAAAAGTTGAAAATCTTCCTCTGCAGTCAGTCGTAGTGAATGAATTCCCAGAAGTCTTTCCCAAAGATCTCCCAAGGATACCCCCTGATAGGGAGATAGATTTTGGTATTGATGTGTTGCCAGACACTCGTCCTATTTCTATTCCACCATATAGAATGGCTCCCATGGAACTAAAGGAGTTAAAGAAATAGCTTGCAGACCTCCTAGACAAAGGTTTTATTCATCCTAGTATGTCCCCATGGGGTTCACCCGTGCTCTTCATGTGAAAGAAGGATGGTTCCCTTCGTATGTGTATAGACTACCGCCAGTTGAACAAGGTCACGATTAAAAATAAATATCCTCTTCCTACGATTGACAACCTTTTTGACCAGCTTCAGGGTGCTAAGTGTTTTTCAAAAATAGACCTTCTTTCGGGTTATCATCAGTTGAAAGTTAGGGAGTCAGACATACTGAAGATATCCTTCCAAACTCGATATGGTCACTACGAATTTCTAGTCATGTCCTTTGGGTTGACTAACTCCCCTACAGCCTTCATAGATCTTATGAATAGAGTGTTCCATCATTTTTTTGACTTTTTCATCATTGTATTTATTGATGATATTCTGATCTATTCTAAGAGTAAAGAGGATCACGCCAATCACCTCCAAATTATTCTTCAGACCCTTAAGGATCATCAGCTGTATGCCAAATTTTCTAAGTGTGAATTTTGGTTAGACGCTATTGCCTTCCTGGGACATATTGTGTCCAGTGACGAGATAAGAGTGGATCCCGAAAGTTGAAGCAGTGAGAAAATGGCCCAGACCCACGACTCCAATCAATATTTGAAGCTTTTTAGGTTTGGCGGGGTATTACAGAAGGTTTGTAGAGAGTTTTTCTTCCATAGCTGCTCCGCTTACTAAACTGACTCAAAAGAAGATGAAGCTTGTGTGGTCTGACTTGTGTGAAAATAGTTTTGAGAAGTTGAAGGACAAGCTGACTACTGCTCCTGTTTTGACCCTTCCCGAGGGTGTAGATAATTTTATGGTTTATTGTGGTGCGTCCCGTGTGGGACTTGGTTAAAGATCCCATCTTGATGGACTGCGGGAAAAAATCCTTGATGAGGTGCACACTTCGAGGTATGTCGTTCACCCAATCTCTACTAAGATGTACCATGATCCGAAAACCTTGTATTGGTCGAATAACATGAAACATGATGTAGCTAATTTTGTGTCCAAGTGTTTGAACTGTCAACAAGTGAAGGTAGAACACATGAGGCCAGGTGGTACTTCCCAAGAGATAGCCCTGCCCTTATGAAAGTGGGAGATGATAAACATGGACTTTATTACAGGACTTCCGAGATCCCAAAACCAGCATGATTCTATATGGGTGATTTAAGATCGGTTGACAAAGTTAGCCCACTTTTTGCTTGTAAGGACTAATTATTTGGGAGAGGGTTATGCTAAGATTTACATTGATGAGATAGTTCGGTTGCATGGGGTACCAGTGTCCATTATATCCGATAGAGGTACGCAATTTTCATCTCAGTTCTGGAGATCTTTTCAGAAGGGTTTAGGTACACAAGTGAATTTGAGCACAGCTTTCCACCCTCAGACGGATGGGCAAGCTGAGTGTACCATTCAGAACCTTGAGGATATGTTGAGGGAATATGTCATTGATTTCAAAGGTAGTTGGGTAGATCACCTGCCACTGGTTGAATTTACTTACAATAATTGTTACAATGCCAGCATCAAGACGGCTCCTTTTGAGGCTTTGTATGGGAGGAGGTGTAGGTCTCCGATAGGATGGTATGAAGTGGGTGAGACTCAGTTGTATAGGCCTGATCTTATTCATTAGGTGATGGAGAAAGTGAAGATCATTAGAGAACGGCTCAAGACTGGTAGAGTAGTCAGAAGCCCTATGCCGATGTTCAGAGAAGAGAACTAGAGTTTGAAGTTGGTGATTGGGTATTTCTCAAGGTTTATCCTATGAAAGGAGTTATGCGGTTAGGAAAAAGGGATAAATTGAGACCTCGCTATATAGGGCCATATCAAATTCTGAAAAAGATTGGTGCAGTCACTTATGAGCTAGAATTGCTTGCAAGTTTGTGTTCCATTCATCCGGTATTCCATGTATCCATGTTAAAGAAATGCATTGGAGATCATTCTATGGCATTTCCAGTAGAGGGTATCAAAGTGACAGACTCCTTGTCTTACGAAGAAGAGCCCATTGAAATTTTAGATTGCCAAGTTTGAAAGCTGAGGAACAAAGAGATAGCCTCAGTAAAGGTACTGTGGAGGAATCAGAAAGTCGAAGAAGCAACTTGGGAGTCAGAAGATGACATGAGAATTAGATATCCCAATTTGTTTGCTTCGATGAAGGATAAGACAGAAGGTACTATTCCTATCTTATCTTTCCTAGTCCTTTATTATGCTTGAAATCGTATCTATCTGTGTCCCACATCATCATTCGGGGACGAATGATCCTATGGGGAGGATAATGTAACGCCCCGCATTTTGGGATACAATATAGACCATGATTCCGACGTGTTGATAAACCCCAAATCCATAAAATCCTATGCCAATACGGCATGTTAATTATTTGTGCAGCATGTGAATCCATTCAAGCTTGAATTTAGACCATAGAGGTCCTTCAACTCAAGGACGAGTTGAAACTATTTCGATCGACTAAGTTTTAGTGGATGTTGTAAATTGTGTCAGATTCCATCGACCATAAATCTCTGTATATCTCTAATTATGGAGCCTACTATGTTTCAAATGATAGGTCTTCAAGTTAGCTTTCAAACGATACCAATTTTGCTAAAATCTGACACCCGAGCAAGAAGTTATGGCCTTTCAAAGTGATATGTGTCGCCTAAACAATCGCCCATGGCCACTGGAAAGCATAGGTGATAGCCTAGGCGGCACCCATGTAAACATAGGCGATATCCTAGGCGGCGCCAATGTAAATATAGGCAATGGGATGGGCGGCACCTATGTAAAGAATTCAAGTGACTTAAACACTCCGTTTTGGGGACAAAATGGTCCTTTTCCACCCTTACATAGCCCTAAAACACGAAATTCAGTTCCAAGGACCCCAAAATACACCTTCATTCATCAAAAGTGCTCAAAGATTCTCCTTAGGGTTTCAAAATAAAAACCCAAGCAACTCGAGATTCAACCGGGGGTTTTAGGAATAAATTGCATAGTTGGAATCCTCTCAACGTAGGCTTCGAGAAGCATCTAATATTCATAGTAATCGAGGTACGTGGGGTTATCCAAAAATCTCATAGGTGTAGTTTTTATGAACATGCATGCTTTTAAATGGGGGTTTTCAATCAAATGCTAATAACTTGCTTTCCAAATGATTTCTAAGTCATTTTTCTTTATGCCATGGGAATTGTTTGCCTATATACTTCAATGGTTGAAACCATGCATATGTGATTTGAGATTTTCCATGGAAGTTTGATAAATATGAACGATAAATTGCTTTCAAATTCCTATGATAATGTCTTGATACACCATATCATATTATGACCAACAAAAGAGAGCATGAATTTGAAATAAATATTGTTCACCACTTGTAAATGATGAAGCACCTTGGTTTTTACATGATAATGCATATGTAGAAGTGATATTGATGACTTACAAGTTGGGTATGACGATACCCTACAGAATATGATATGTGATTGAATCAGATGAGATTTGAATGCATTAATTTTACATGAGATAGGTGGACGCCCAAAGAAGGCATTTGAGTGTAAGGGCTCATCGCTCGAAAATATGTTTGTCGACACGGAAATTTGGTACCAGGCTAAGTGAACTTATGTGTCTCTCCCTCACTTATACTCTAATCTCGGCGGCAACCGAGGTTATACAATTGGTGTAAATTATGTAGGGTATTCCACCTAGGTCAGCAGCATTTCATTGTTGTTAAGAAACTATTGCATGACGCCCATGTGTTTTCAAATGATTTGATACGAAATTGCTTTATAATGGATCTCAACTATATTTTGTAAAAATATTATGTTTATTTTGATATCTCTGTATGCCAGTACTTTTGTGCTGACCCCCTCTCCTCTCCAACCTCTCAGGTTCATAGGCCCAGTCTAAGGGTCAAGAGAATCAGTAGATCATTCAGACAGAGTTGAAGAGACAAGTGGTGACCCTTCTGTGTTTCGGAAGGTCTTATGTCCTGCAGTCTTTTTTTTTCTTATATTTAGTTTAGGGGTCTACTGGGGGCCTTGTCCCAGTTTATATACAGTTACTTGACTCAGTCATTTGTTAGAGATTTTCGCAGATAGTTGTTTAGAGGTTGATTGATGTTGGGGGAACCTTATTTCCCCGTTATAGTTTCTTTTCATATTTATGATCATGTTTCCGAATTATTGTGTTTCTTCCGCATTACTTTGATCATATGAATTAGGTACATGATTACTAGACAGATAGGGGTGTTTCGGGCCTACATGGTTTGAAATGCTCGTCACGGCCAAGCCCTGGTTTGGGTCATAACATGTAGATCAAGTATTCAGCTCTTGCTTTCTATGCTAGAATCCGTCAAATTGGGGTAGAAATTGGTTGTCGGAGTCATTTTATCAAAAATTCATTGGAAGGTTGTCTGAGAGTCACCAGCTCAAATATGGTCTTGTGTTTCAAGGCTTGATGTTGTAGATTCTCTCCTGTTGCTGGTGCTGCTTCCACTCTTTCTGTCATCGGCAATACCAACGGCAAAAACCCACACCACCGGCGAGATAAGAGGGTTGGAAGTGAAGAAAAGGGTAAAGATGGGGAAGCCAAGAAAGAGAGAGAAAGAGAGAGAGAGAGAGAAGTGGGAAGTGTACCTACAGGTCACTGGTGGTATTATGTCGCTGACGTCCTCTGAAACTACTTTTCTATTGAAGAATAAGGGCAAAATACAAGTTCGATGACTTTTGCTTACATGCCTATGAAAATCCTAAATTGTATAAGGAGAAGACCAAAAGATGGCACGAAAATCAAATTACGACTCAAGTTTTTGAGCCTAGACAACTTGTGTTGTTATTCAATTCCAGATTGAAGTTGTTTTCAGGTAAGCTGAGGTCCAAGTGGTCTGAACTATTTGAATTTGTGAGAATGACTTCTCATAGGGTTGTTTAACTATGGAGTATGAACAAGTGTGAAAAATTCATGGTGAATGGACAGAGAGTCAAGAATTATTTGGCAGATCATGGGGATCAACACAAGATGTCCATCTTTTTTTAAGATAAATAAAGATGAGTTGAGTCATACCACAACGTTAACTAAGGCTCTACGTGGGAGGAAACCCATGAATGTAATTTACTAGTTTAGTTTATTTCTTAGTTGTTTGCAGAAAAAAGTAATAAAATTAAAAGAGAAAAGGAATCAAAAATACAAAAAGATGTGTCGTTCCACGATCAAAACTAGGGCGTTGGGTGGGAGGAAACCCAATTTTCTTACATCATTTTATTGTTTTTTTTTAGTGTGAAGGAATGAGAAACTTCATGTCCTAAGGTAGAACAAGAAGTAAGTGAGATTTTACATTTTGGGAAGCTGTCTGGTATGTAAAATATGCACTAAATTGATGTCTAAGGAAGGTAACAAAAGGGGGACAAAATATTCACCAAAGTATAAATTCCAGTGTGCCCACATGTTAAGCCCGTGTCATGGAGTTCGTAGCATGAATTGAAGCCCGTGTTACAGAGATCTTAGATGTTTCTAGAGAGCTTGTGCGATAAGACCGTATTGCATAGGCATTCGCGTGAGATAAGCCTCGCGTCGTAGAGCCCTATTAATTTTGGGTTTCAACCTGACCTTGTGCCTTTTAACCCTCTCCCTTAAATACCGCTTATTTTCCACTTTCTCTCTTCCATCTAAACCCTAACCGTACTGCCCCCTTCCTATTTCCCCTAAACTCTTTTATTTCAAATTTTTGTCAAGCACAAAAGGGAAGCTATTTTAACTCCTCTTCTCAAGACCAACTAAGGAAAGTTCTTCTACTACTATACTTTGATTTATTGGGGTACATAAGTAAATTAATTATGATGCATAAATGGGGTATGAACTTGACGTATACCTATTGAGATGATTTACAGTTTATGGAGAATGTTGTGCTTTAAAAGATGTTATGCTTTTTGTGCTGTGTTTTTTTCCACTGTGGTTGAAATAGCCTAATGGCATGTGCTTTTAGTGGAATATTGTACATTAGTGTAACATGCATTCTTAGAAATACTTATGATAAAGGTGTGGGTTGCGTATTGGCACTGAAATTAGTGTATGGGGTGTAAGTTGCAGAAAAGGAAAGTCTGAGTACCTTGAGTTGTTTATTTATACTGCCATAATAGCAACTAAGTATGCGGTGGTTACTGAATCTTTCTATACTTAGTGGTTGCTATAATTTTGATATATGTGTGCCCACTGGTCTGGGATGATGTTTGAAATTGTGCATGCACTTGTTTAAAATTGTTACTTGGGGGAATATGTATAATTTGCATGTTAGAATATTTATATTGAAGCAAAGAAATGTAGTACCTAGTGTTGTTTTTAAGGAAGTGAAATGGAATATATAATGCTAGAGGCTAACCTCAGTGGTTGAATTGAACACACACGATTCTTATAAGTTGCACAAAGAATTGAATTGATTTTGTTGTGGGTTGTTAAATTTTATGGTTGTTAGTTTGATGTTTACTTGAAGTCTGAGTAGAGAAGCATCACAGTGGTTGACTATGGATGTTAAGGGGTTGTAACATGAGAATTTGTATATGGAACATGGAAAGTATGAGTACCTAGTTCCCATATCTATGCACATGTGCTAGCAATTAAGTGTGGGTGTCTTTAACACTCTTTAACACTTAGTGTTTCCTACAATAACTAGGTGTCCTATTTGACATGTTTGTTGAATATTGTGAATAACAGGTACTATGTCGAGCCATCAGCAAAAGGAAAAGGATATAGTTGTGCCATCTAAGCCCTCACAAAAAAGGAACAGACAAACCGGTCATGTGCCTTGATCTCCTGCAATCCCACAAGAGCAGACTAGGAGATATAGAACTGGTGGGTTGTAGAGGTAGGAAATAAATAGTATACAAAGCATAATGAGACTAAGTATCATCTAGCTAAATCATCAATCATACTAGCTTGCAAAGAGAGTTTTCGAGCATGGTGTGAAAATAGAAGAGATGCACATGACTTTCTTATTCGAGCAGCCCCAGGAGTATAACTTGCACCTTGTTAGGGAATTTTATTCTACTTGGGACCCGAGGGAGTGAGATTTAGAGATCAAGATCCATGGAGAGGTGCTAACTTTTACTGCTCATGATATCAATGTTCTTTTAGGTACAACAGATGTAGATGCAGAACCACTGAAGCAGATCAACATCATACCACCCTATGATGATATTAGATAGTTTCTATATGGGAACAATTCTACTACCCGATGGACGCATCATAAAGATAGTGGCCTCCATCTCACATTCCCCTATGCCCAGATGAACAGGGAGGCCTGCCTGTAGGCAAAGATTATCTACCACTGTCTCATTTAGGGAAAGCACATGACTGACGTGACACATGATAGGGTATGCCTCATTTATGCTTTAATAAGTGATTATATTGATAGAAATGTAGGTGTTGTGATCTTTTCGGCGATGAAGAAGGCGTCCTACCATCAAGGGCACAGATATAGATTTGGTGGTTTGTTGACTAGGTTTCTAAGGGATCGTGGTGTAGAAGAAGAAGCACTTGACTATAAACCAGCAATGGACACTCACCCTGTGGATATGTCCCGTACTAAGGGATTAATGGTGACTCATGGGCCAGTATTGACTATGCCCGAGCATCACGCTCGGAATGACAAGATCACGTCCCAGATATATGGGCTACAGTTACTTCAATTGTGAGTTAGGGGTCTCCCAGCTACATAAGAGGAGATTCGAGCTATTGAGCTGGATTATCCTTTTGGTCATCATGCTAGGACTATGCTATGGATTAGGCCAAATTTTATAGATACTGTAGAGAATGATGTGCCTACTAATGAAGAGTTGCGGATGCATGATTCAGATATGGAGTCAAATGAGGAGGAAGATGTAGATGACCCAAATTTGGGAGAAGAGGCCTATGATCCAGAGACTGATAATGATATGGATGATGTTTGACCATGGAGTTATTTCCCACCTCATAATTGGTTTGATTTGCAAGCACTGGGACAGTGCTTTATTTTGAGCGTGGGGTGGTGGTTTCTCATTCCTTGTACTTTTATTGGTTATGTTTTTTGGATATTTTTATTTTGTTGGATATTTTTATTTGGTTATGATTGGGATTTAGACATTCATTCTAACTATTCGATCTGTAATAGTTAGTATTGATGATATTTGCTTAGTGGCAGTTTGTTTATTAGTATGTTGCTTAGTAGTTACTTTTTTGTTTACAATTGTGATTTAATGACTGCATTGTATATTTATTGCATTGTGATGAGGTTTTAAGATAATGGATCAGGTATTATGCCATACAATAATTTAATAATGGGTTGGGTACCACACCTATATGTTATGTTATGAAGATGAGCATGTGAGATGGGTAAGAGATGATGCGCACATCTTGCATACACGTATTCACTCATATGCATTGACTACTATTGTGATGATAAATAGTTGACAGAAACGATTAAATGTGAATGCCTATGAAAGTAAATTTGCGCATAGTTAAGTTAGTCGACCTATAATGCTTACCAATACTTGTTGATGTACTGGTGCTATGAGTAATCTTCTTTTTGTAGAGTGTAGCACATCTTCTAGCAGTTGAGATATGACCTCGGCTCTAGTTAGCAGTTTGTATCTGATTTTTTAGGGTGAACACCATGTTCGGGTAACCTTCACATGTTCTTATGATGTTGATGGCCTTTGGTTTCAAAACTAAGACAATTTCTCTTAATGATATTTTGGGATATTACTAGATGTTTTTCAGACTTAGTTGTTCTTTGTAGATGTTCTTGTATAGTGATTTCAGGTCTTGAAAGTTGTAATAAATAGATATTTTCACACTTTATTCACCTTATGGATGATGATGTCGTTGACTAAGATGTTTGTTTAAATGAAAACTTTTCAGAATTGAATAATACTTGTAGACTTATATAATATGGATGAGAGAGTAACACTTAAGAGAGCATGGTTGAGATTACTATGATTCTCCCACCATAGGTTAGGATGGGTGCCAATCATGACCGATTGGGTTGTGACAATTTGATACAAATTGACTTTGCTAAACAGTTCTCGAAGATCCTCCCATACCGAGCTAGCATAAGATTTGAACAAAATGCCAGAAAGCAAACTTTTACTAACACTGCTCATTATCCACGAGATTACCATTGCATTGCTCCTTCCCTATTAATTCACCAAATTAGTTCCAAATTTCTCACGTGTAACCACCAAGCCGATAATAAAATAAATTTTTTTTATTCAACAATGCAGATTCTATAACTCTGTCCACAAAGTGTAATTTCTCATGCCAGTAAGCTCAATTCCTATCTGTACAGCTCTATACATTTCCATGCACCAAAGAAAATAGGAAGATTGTGGTCAAATTATCATTCATCATTGCATAAATATCAAAAAGATGCAGAATACAAAGAAAATTTAAACAAGAAAAAAGGCGTGATTGAACAAAAAATAAAACCTGCTAAATCAACGCAAGAAATCCCTCGATTCTACTGAATTCCTAGCTCTGATACCATGTTAAGTTCCATGAAATGAACTCTGCTCGTGAACAAAGCAGAAAAGACAAAAAGAAGAAACCATTTTATTGAATGAATCAATCTAAAAAAATCTCCATACACAGTAATATATATACAAGGGAGCTTCCTATGGCAAAATTATAAACTAACTATAGACAATTAATCAACTATCAGTTGACTAACTCGAACTAATTAGCTAACTAACTATCCAACTGGCACTTAATATCTTAATCCTTAATAATTTTGATAGCATTATTATCTTAATTATATTTACCCATAACTAATTCTAAAATATTCTCCTAAGAAGTGACTTGTAATAAAGTAAGGGGAAAAGAGTTTTTATATATTTATAGATGAAATAGTGTCTTTTTTAAATTTGTGTGATTGTAAAAGCTACTTTTAAGCTAATAAAGGAATATTGTTATTCCAACAGCTTAGAATTTACTATTAAAATGTAAGGTAATGGATGAGGTTACTCCTTTCTTAATTAGAGGTCTCAATTTTGATTCTTGAATATAGAAAATTCTTGATACGGAGTACTATCCTCGAATGAGTCCCACTCGATATGTCCGAATTAATCTGACTCCAATGCAAATACTGTGTTGAATAAGGAATCAAAAAGGCTTTAATTAGAATTTCACTTTGGATAACTAATCTTAATTTTTAATTCTTAATGATACAATATGTTTCTAATATTCAAGTAGGAACTAGAGAAAGTGCAAAAAAACCTCAATTCCATGTCTCACCTTATTAATACAGTAATAAATGATGTTAGGTAAGTCGAAGGGGAATAATTATAGATAACACTCCCCCCCACCCACCCACACCCAGGCCTCATTAACTGGAGAGTGGACAATATAATATGGGGCCCAACATCGGTGAACAAAGATCTGGGATGGGCCTAACTCTGATACCATGTAAAGAATGCATCTTGAGCTTAACTCAACCTCAAAAGCTAGCTCATGAGGGGAGGATTTCCCAAGTCCATATAAGGAGATCAATTACCCTATCTCTTTTTCGATGTGGGATACTTAACAGCTAAGCACACCTCCCTAATGAAAATATCTCTCTATGAACATTTCATCTGACATAGTATAACCTTTCTTCTTTTCAGGTTATGTAATTACTATCCTAATAGATAGATTACATTTAATTGGAAGGTGATTTTGTCAAACAAATCCTATTTAATTATTGAAGTGGTAGTCAAACTTAAATATCTAAAACATAATTAGTATGATCAACTTAAGTTAAATAAAAACTTAATAATTAAATTGTTAAGAGAAGTGAATTAAAATCAATCCTAGACAAGTAAAACAGAATAAACCAAAGCATATTACAAAACACTGGAGGATAAAAACTACTAGAACCGACTAGAATGGAACAGGCTCCATTTTTCATCGACACGCTCACAAAAGAAAAGGTAAAATATGAGAGGTAAACAACCAACCTCTCCTATACCAAAGTATGCATAATTAAGGAATATTAAAGTTATATATCGTATACATGCCTCTATCAAAAAAAAAGATCCTTTGCAAAATATGATGTAGTGTATTATGGGAGATGCAAATTATCCTAAAATTTGGTGCAGTGTATTATGTCGTTACATTAATGATATCTATAATTTATATCTATATATAATATTTTAAAAATGAAATGTCACAAATTTGTTCTCTGGCTGGCAGCTCAAGGTAAATTACCATGATCAAACAAAGAACACAGAAAATGTAGATAAAGCTAGGTGAGACTGTGAACTGCTTATTATGTGATAATGACATGGTAAGGACTATGCAACATCTGCTATAGGAGTGCGCATGGGATAAACGAATATGGGAAAAGTTGGATGACTGGTTGGAATTTAATAATAGATTGAATAATATCACGAGTAATATAGACAGGTACATGAGAAAGCATTGGAAGAGATTTAGAAAAGAAGTGATAAAATTTATAGCAAGAGGATATATTTCAATAAATGAAATAAGATTAAAGGAAGAGCGGGTAAACAATGGATATTGGGCCTAACTCAAATCCAAAAACTAGCTCATAAGGGGAGAATTCTTTAAGTCCGTGTAAGGATTACTTATCCCTTTTCCGACATGGGACTCTTAAGTCTTAGTCTGGATATGTTGAAGGGGTCAAAGGTGGAGGTGATATGCATTGGGTTAATAGATACAATTTTTGCTTAAATATTGTGCAATATTGATTAATTTGTTTTAATTGAGGTGTAAATTTTATTTATTTTTATTGAGGCTATGACATGGGGGCCAAGTTGTTAACCAAGTAATGGTGCCATTTGATTCTATAGATAGTTTTTTATGATATGCTAATATTTAGATGATTTTATCCAAAAAAAAAAAAGTTGAATGATGTTGCGGTCTATCGCAAATGCAAGTGCACGTGATCTTACAACTAATATAGTGACTCAAAGAATCAGATATCATACCCACGAGGACTACTTGATTAGTAATTTATTTAATTATAGTTTCAACAGTAACGTATTCAAGTGTTTCAAAGTATCAAAATAGGTTAAACAATTTAATGAATAATTTAACAACTAAATAAATAAAAAGTAATAACAATCGCAACGTAAGCTAGGTTCTAAACAATACGAGAGAAAATTCTAGGGTTGAGGAACTCTTAACAATCATATAAATCTCCATCCTTAACGTGGTCATATTGATTAAAGGGTTATTGATTCACAGGGCTTAGATTATGATCATAGGCTTTCGAGCCTCTAATCTTCTACCTAAAAGGTAATTGCAACTACATCGTTGAGCGGGGATGTAATAATCCATTTAGATGCTTTAAGTTATCTTTCTACAATTGAACCATACAAGGCTTCTAGGTATATTTCTATCCTAGACGCTACTTCCCATTCTTTATTCTATAGAAAAATACGTACTTGTCCTTAAACTCTTCGATCTATCCCTATGATTCTCCTTCCAGGTCCACAAAGGGATTATAGATGTATTCTAATGGTGGTCATTCATTAAAATAGTAGAAACAGGAGAATAAGAATAACCCATACAATAAATCAACGTTAACCACTCTAAGAATATCAAAATATAATCATGTTCTCGGTCTCAACCCCAGAACAAGGGTTTTTAGCCACTCATATTCAAAATCAACATCAAAGAAATGTAATTAGTCATACCAAATTTACTGTTGAAAGATGAAAATTCAAAGAACCCTAAGAGAACTCTCATAATTGCTACTAATAATCTGAACTGCTAAGTACGATCTGGAGCCCGTGCATCTAGACCTATGAAATGAAGCATCATAGCGCAAAAGAAAATGTATGCATCACAACTTTGAATGCACTGGTATGCTAAGTGAGGTAGACTGATATACATGGGTTTATATGCATGAGATGATGACTGGCTGAATGAAATGAACATGATTAAATGAGAGTATATGGATAATTGAGACTACTATAAATACTGAGTATGCAATACTATGCACATATACTGTATCTGGGATCATACTAAAATAGAATATTGAGTTCTGATAACTGAGTGACTGATATCTGAGATTTCTGATAACTGAATTACTAATAACTGGGTGACTATTTTTGAAAATCCTGATTCTGTAGAACTGAACTAAGTTCTATACTGAGTCTGGAATTGAAACTGTAACTGTGGGAGTGTTCATCTAACTGACATACCGTGATACAAGCTGAGTTGGGGTTCAACCTGTAACCCCAGTTGGAAGGGCGTTAGCACCTTGCCAAGGGATACTAACAGGGATAGGTAAACCCTAATCTGGCAGAAACACCTATAATTTATATCTATGGTTGTAACAACCCTAGTCTGGCAGGAAGATGTGTTACCCTATGCTGGCTACATAGTTTTGTAATGCAGGGACTGCTACTAAGGGCCAAACCCTATGCTGGAAGGAATGCCCCCATCCCTGGGTTTTCTCGGTGCTGAATTCTACTCCCAACTAAAAGGACACTAAACTGATCACTAGACTGTACTAGGCTTGACTGAGTTGTTACTGATCATATTGACTGACTGAACTGGACTGATTTGACTAAGTTCTGTAACTGACTGAATTCTACTATTCGTGATGTTACTGAGACTATCCTATAGCTACTGTAATTCTAGGTAAACAGCTACATTGTCTGGTATTGAATACCCCCAGTACTCGATAGCATCTACACTAATAGAACATGGTAATACTTCAAACATGACAATAGTCAACTGTTCACAATGCAATCATTGAGACATTTCATTATGCACTTGTAAGTCATGAACTTGTACATGAATAAGAATACATGTTAACATGTCATAATTACACTATTCATTTCACATAAGAATTCCAACAAACACTTGCAAGGCATAGCTTTAGCATGATAGAAATCTAAACATGTAGTAATGGCATGAGTTCAACACTAGGATCACCAAGGGATCACAAATGCACAATTAACTCAATTAAGTATTTTGTCAAACACCTAGGAGGCATAATCATGTACTTGGGCATGAATAACATGTTGATGCATCATGACTACAATCATCAATTCACAATTCAAGGGTTCTGATATGGGGATTACAAAACATGATATCTTATACTCATGAAAACTACAGTTAAATCTTGAATTGAAAACCCATACTAGCAACATGAACATAAAAATAACCCAATTGATACATGTATTCATGAAACTATTAACTTAAGATTTTGAATAGGGTTGTTGAACTCCAAAGGTGTAAGGAAACCCAAGTATGAACACCTAACATACCTTGATTGTTGATTTTGTGATAATTGTTGGCAATTATTTGAAGCTTGTACTTGAATTTAATGAACCTAGGATTTGTTCTTGGGGGAGGCTTAGAGAGAAATTATGGATAAAGGGGCAAATAATGCTCCCCAAGGCTTTAATTATCTGTTATGGACGAGTTGGGATGGAGGAGAGGTCCCTTTAACCCTTAAAAATGCGAAAATAGAACCTGGGAAATTGGTGCGTGTGACGGAGCGCGCATCGTATGCTAATCATATGCAGCTGTTGCCTCCCTCACAAAAATGGCTATAACTTTTCGCTCGGGTATCCAATTAAGGAGAAAATGATATCGTTGGAAAGCTAATTCAATTATCTACAATTTAGTGGGTCTTGAGCTATAAAGTTCTACGTATATAAAAGGTTATACACGTTCAAAGTAGACCCTTGTAGAATCAAACACCAAACTGCGAGCGAATCAAAGGATCTTGGCTCGACTTTGTTCTAAGCGAATCTTATAAACATTTTTCACCTCGAAATCATTTCACACACTAGGATATGGATCATGACATGTCTATTCTATAGAAATTCATGGGATTAGAGTCAACACACGTGAGAATGATGTTTTAAAGTCTAGCACATAAATACGGGGTGTTACAGTTTATGTCATCCTCGACATCTAGACCATATGCCTCATGATTCATATCTAGGTTCACTACATCCTCCTCCTTTGACTCAATATCAAAATCTCTCAAATGTTACTTCTCATCTATAGGCACGTCATCATTAATAAACTCTACAAATTTTGGGTCTATCCGCATCAAAGTTTGAGCATGGTGACCAAGAGGGTAATCCAGCTCGACAGTACGAATCTCCTTATTTGTAGCCGGTCTACCCCCTACTCTTAGCTAGAGAATATACAGCCCATGCATATGGCAATCTCATTATTCTGAGACAGATGCTCAAACATAGTAAGCATCGTCCTATGATCCATATCTAGTCCTTTAGTCCTGGTCACATCTATCGTGTGTGTGTTCACTACTGGCCTGTAATCTAGCGCCTCCTACTCAACCTCTTAAACCCTCAGAATCCTAGTCAGCAATTCACCGAACCCATATCTGTGCCTTTGATGGTAATGCACCTTCTTCATAGCGGATAAAATAACAACACCTATATTAATCTCAATATCATCTCGCATCAAAGCATAAATCAGGTAGACTCTGTCATGAGTAACATCTGTCATATGTTAATGAATAGAATAATAGGGTAAATAACCTCCTAAGTGTATTAGAAGTCATGGGTCCTAATTGAGTAAGTAGAGAAATATCCAGAATACCCCCAATTAAATCCCTTAAAAACCCATCACAGGGATACGACTAACCTATATGAATCGTACCCTCTTATACGATCGGTATCCACTACTCGAATCTAAGACTCAATATTTAGATCAAACACTGTCCAGTATACGACTCATCCAACCAAGTCGTAACCACAACATACGATCCGTACCCATAACCCGTATCCCTGGCAGAATAAAATACCAGGAGAATCAAACACTGCCCACCATACGAGTCCTTGATATGACACATACCAATCCCTTTGACTCATACCCCTAAGTCATACCCATTTTAGTGACCAAAACCATCCCACCAACTAACACTGGTCAGCATAAGATAGGATCATACCACTCGTACCCCAGTATACGGATCGTAACCATGAGTCGTATTGGGTCCGGAGAATGGATTTCCAGGAAATATTGTAAAGGTCAAAACCCAGGATGTTTTAGTTTCCCTACTAGGAGCATTCTTCTATGAATAACGGACAAGGTCGGGGTAACCACACATAGAGTCATTTGCATTATCAAACATCCCTTTAACAAAGTTTGAAAACAAAGAGGCAAAGATGTTAATCTTTTCTTTAATAAACTCAGAAAATAAAGACATGTTCAAGACACATACCTTCCGCACGAATCCCAAGAGCAGAAAACTAATGTGAATACTTAGACTTCATGTCCTCTTCCGCTTCCCAAGTAGCTTCTTCCACCTTATGGTTCCGCCATAGAACCTTAACTGAAGCCACATCCTTGGTCCGCAACCGACGAACTTACCTATCTTATATCTTAATCAGGACCTCTTCATAAGACAGAGAATCCAAAATATCCAATCCTTCCAAAGAAACAATCGAAGAAGGATCATCAAGACACTTTCTCTACATAGAAACATGAAAGACCGGATGAACCAAACTTAAGCTAGATAGAAACTCCAATTCAAAATCAACATTTCTAACTCTCTGTAAAATCACATAAGGATCAACATACCAAGGACTAAGTTTCCCCTTTTTGCCAAACCACACCACTCCCTTCATGGGAGACACCTTGAGGAACACCCTATCCCCAACCTCAAACTCCAAATCTCTACGCCTAACATCCGCATAGGACTATTGGCGACTTTGGGCAGGTTTAAGCCTATCCCAAATCACCAAGACCTTTTCCATCGCCTGATAAACCAAATTCAGACAAAACATGTCCACTTATCCAATCTCAAACCACCCAATAGGAGATCTACACCTCCTACCATACAGCGCCTCGAAAGAAGCCAAACAAATACTCGAATGATAGTTATTGTTATAAGAAAACTCCACCAAAGGTAGATGCTCAACCCAATTTCCACCATAGTCAATCACAGAGGCTCGAAGCATATTTTCCAATATTTGAATAGTTCTTTTCGCTTGCCTATCCAATAGTGGATAAAACGTAGTACTAAGACTAACCTTAATCCCTAACCCTTTCTGAAAAGACCACCAGAAATGAGACGTACACTGCATACCACGATCAGAGGTAATCAAAATAGGTACACCATGCAGCTTCATAATTTCCTGAAGATACAACCGCACATAATCCTCTGCCGAAAAGGTAATCTGCACTGGCAAGAAATGCGCAGACTTGGTCATCCTATCCATGATGACCCAAATTGAATCATACTTATTTCGAGACCGAGGAAGACCAGTAATGAAGTCCATACTGATCACTTCCCAATTCCACTCGAGAAAATTAGTTTCTTGATACAACCCTTCTGGACTTATGTTCTCAACCTTAACCTATTGACACACCATGCGCTTGGCCACATAATCAGCCACATTCCTCTTCATGTCATTCCACCAGTAGATCTCCTTGAGGTCATGATACATCTTAGTCGATCTGGTATGAACAACATAGAGCGACTCATGCACCTCAGGCAAAACCTTTTATCTCAACCCATCGACATCAGAAACATACAACCTCCCTCGGTATTAAAAAGTACCATCACTACTGATCTCAAACATCACTACCTTTTGCGCACCAATGTCACTCTTGATTTTCATCAAGATAGGATCTAGCACTTGTTTCTCTTTGATCTCTACACCAAGAGATGATCGAATTATTTCTTGCACCATCACACCATTATCCTTAGAGTCCAAGAGACGAATTCTAAGATTAGCCAAGCGGTAAATATCCTTCACTAATTCCTTTTTTCCTTTCTTTAGGTGAGCCAAACTTTTCATGGATAACTTGCTAAGGGAAACATCAACCACATTAGCCTTGCCTAGGTGGTAGTGAAGACTCATATCATAGTCCTTGAGAAGCTCAAGCCACCTCCTCTTCCTGAGATTAAGTTCATTATGAGTGAACACATACTGAAGACTCATGTGATCAAAAAAGATATCCACGTGAACACCATACAAATAATGCCACCACATTTTCAAAGAAAACACAACCTCCAATAACTCTAAATCATGAGTAAGATAATTCCTCTTATGTACCTTCAACTTCCTGGAAGCATAGGCAATCACCTTCCTATGCTGCATTAGAAAACAACCAAGCCTTACCCGAGATGCATCACAATAAACCACAAACCCGTCATTACCTTCTGGCAAGGTAAGGATTGGAGTTGATGTCATCTTATTCTTAAACTTCTACAAACTCCCTTCATAAGCATCCGACCAAGAAAACTTAAACTTCTTCTAAATTAACTTAGTCAAAGGAGCAGTTATCGAAGAAAAGCTTTCTATAAACTGCCTATAATACCTAACTAAACCCAAGAAGCTCTAAATATCGGATGGAGTCTTGGGTGTAGGCCACCTCTTCACTATAGCAATCTTCTAAAGATCCACCATGATCCCTTCACTAGAAATAATATGGCCTAAAAAAGTCACAGCGTTTAACCAGAACTCATACTTAGAGAACTTGGCATACAACTGTTGTTCCTTCAAGGTCTGCAACACCACACGGAGGAGATTAGCCTGATCCACCTCACTTTTCGAATAAACCAAAATGTCATCAGTAAACACAATGATGGAGAGATCTAAATACTGGCTGAACACCCTATTCATTAAGTCCATAAATATTGTCGGAGCATTAGTCAACCCAAACAACATAACCATGAACTCAAAATGCCCATACTGAGTACAAAAAGCTATCTTAGGAATATCTACCTCCCCAATCTTAAGATGATGGTACCCATACCAAAGATCTATCTTAGAGAAGAACTTGGTACCCTATAACTGGTCAAACAAATCATCTATCTGAGGAAGAGGATTCGTGTTCTTAACTATCACCTTATTCAAATGCCTGTAGTCAATGCATATCTGAAGGGAACCATCCTTCTTGCGCACAAACAACACCGGTGCACCCCAGGAGAAACACTAAGACTAATAAACCCTTTATCCAGAAGATCCGTAAGCTACTTCTTGAGTTCCCTCAACTCAGTCGAAGCTATTCTATATGGAGGAATAGAAATTGGACGTGTGTCTGGAAGCAAATCAATACCAAACTCTATTTCCCTATCCGGAAGAACACCAAGAAAATCATCTGGAAAGACCTCTGAAAACAAATTAACCACAGGGACTAAAGACAAAGAAGGACTTTCTGAGTTAGAATCTTTAACCCAAGCCAAGTGATAAAGACAACACTTAGAGATTAACCTCTAAGATCTAAGATAAGAAACAAACCTCCCCCTAGTAGCTAAGGAACTACCTCCCATTCTATAACTGGTTTATCAGGAAACTTAAAGATAACCCTACAGGTCCTACAATCTACAGACGCATAACAAGAATGCAACCAATCCATACCTAGAATTACATAAAAATCTACCATATCCAACTCAAATAGATCTACCAAGGTCTGCTTGCCACCAACAGCTACCATACATACCGTATAGACTCTCTTAGCAATAACCGAGTCACCTATCGGGATAGAAATAGGAAAAGGATATGAAATACTTTCGTATCAAAACCAAAAGACACAGCCACATATAGAGTCACATAATAAAAAGTGGACCCCAGATCAAGAAAATAATATACGTCACGAGAGAAAAGCTATAACATACTAGTAACGACATCAGGTAATGCCTCGGACTTCTATCGGGATGCCAAAGCAAACAACCTGTTCCCATCAACACTAGAACCAAGAGCAGTAACATAAGCAGATGCCACCCAACCAGGTGTAGGAGCAGAAGATGAAGCCATGGGAATCATATTTTCCCCTGTACCAACCTTATTGACTGAACTATCCCTGAGCCAATGGCCTACCTGGTCACACATGAAGCACTTGTCCCTTCCTTTCTCACAATAACCCTGATGATGAAGACCATAGAATTGATAAAGAAGACATGAAAAACTTACTGACCTCTCCTCCCCTGAGATTGGGCAACCTGTGTCCAAAAATTTTCACCACCTTGATGACGCATGTCTCCCAACTATTAAGGAGCATTAGTAGAAAAGGAGCCCAAACTCACCCACTTTCTTTTCTACCACTGGCCACCATTTGTACCACCCTGAGATTGAGCACCTCCCTGATCAAAAAAACCTATTCTTTTTTCCCTGCCTAACCCTAAACTCTGCCTGCTTTCTCTTCTCATCCTCAACCTATTGTATAGGAATAGTCAACCTTAAGATATCTATATATTTAATCAGCAAGGCAGTCTTGCTCTCCAGAATCAAATCTCTATTCAACCCAGAAGCGAACTTCCTCATTTTTTGCCTCATATCAGCCACCAAATCAAGAGCATACCTTGATAGCTGATGGAACTTCAAAGAATATTCCTTTACAGACTTCCTCCCCTACCTGAGGTTCATAAAATCCTTCATTTTTGCTTCCCTTGACTCTTCAGGAAAGAATCGATCTAAGGAGGCATTAGTAAAGGCCTCCCACAACCCTTCTTCTTATATATCACCTCTAACTCTATCCCACTCCTCATACCACTGATAAGTAATATCCTTGAGCTGATAAGCTGCAAAGTTAACCCCCTCTACATTAGTAGCCTACATCACCCAAAAGATCTTTTCCATCTCATCCAAGAATCCCTATGGATCCTCCTCCACTCTTACCCCAGTAAATGTTAGAGGACCCATCTTCATAAATTGAACAATCCTTATGGCCTCAGCAGACAAGGCACCAGTCACATCCCACTCAGCCTGAGTAGCAACCAATTAGGCAATGACATAAATAGACTGATGAAATTTTATGTTCATCACTTTACCCAAAGAGACCTAAGGATAACTAGCTAGAATGGAAGGAACTCCAGCACCATCAGGAATAGCACCATGAGATCAAAGATGTACTCCAGGCATAGGATGTACCCCTTCAGAATTATCCTCAGATGGGATGGAAGAATTTCCTTGTGTTCCAGATCTAGGGGCATGATCTGAAAGACGAACAAAAAAGGATTAGAGAAGATTCTAGGATTGAGAAATCAAGCTTGAAGATAGAATACCAAGAAAGTGAAATATTCCTAAATATCTTGCAGCCTCTCTCTTATAAGTGTGGCGTGCTTCACACCACTAAAAAAAACTCTACTCAACACAGCTTTGTAGACTTTTCAGTTAACCATAAACCTAGGCTCTGATACCAACTTGACATGACCCGACCCTGGGACTTGTCATAATGGGCATCCTAAGTCCAACTAGGACCAGCGACCGCCCTCTGTTACCCAACCCAACCACCTATATCCAGCCTTAGATAGGCTGAATTTCAAATATATAACAATATAGCATTATTGTTCTCATTAAGACTCTGGGATAGGGTCATGACCGTGACCGACCCAACTAAGTCTAATCGTATCGCACCAACTGCCCAACCATACCAAACCAAACCATAAACCATAAACCAAAAGGAATCCCAAAACATAATATGAAAATCAATCCTAAAATGTAGTAGGATGGAACAACCAACAATATTGTCAAATGATGTTAGCCCACCAGCTTATTCCAATGCCAAACCTATACCAACCCCCAGAAGTACCACAAAGCCTCTATCCAATAGAGTACACAAATTTGGTTAAGACATGCCCCCAACCATGGCCAAAACCAATATCTAAAATAAAAGAGAAATGTCTAAAGAAATCCATAACATGAAATGATGCCTTACTAAAGTATGGAAGCTCACCACTTTGGTCCAAATGCTGATACCAAATTTGCATACTAAATAAGAGAAGTAGAGTGGCCAATTTTTTCGTAGCATGGGTATACAGCTGCCATTAGACGGGGTTAGCAAGTGACTGCTAGCATGAATCTCAGGATAAGGATAAAATAATTCCAGTTATAAAACCAAGTAAAACCATCCATAATGCATACAACGATAAATATATAAGTGCTAGGAAATGGGACCGGGTTTAGCATGCACTTAAAACCTTTACTTGGGCTGTGTAACTTTACCATCCTAACCACCCACGGGCCATATGGGTTCAACTCTCCCTACTGAAAGGGCCCCAGTACGTGTAGCCGTACGACTAGGAAATATCCCATGGGATGAATAGTACATCCCCCAATATAAAATTTGACACACGCACATGGTCATCAAGACTACTCATATCGGCAAATATGAGTTTTCAGATTTAGTCCCCCCAAGACTGCCACCTTCCACGGCTTAGCCACATACCCCACCCCAATTAAAACCATGTCTAAAATATCCATTTACCATTTATTAACCAAGACCAATATTGGTGGTACCGTTATACCACCTCTTACTTGCAAGTAATATCCATAGCCAAACCATTTAGGTTAAGGGGATATTAGGTGCCCTTTCAATTACCATATTAAATCTACTGGGGAGACTTCCATTTTCACCACAAGCATAACCATTTAGCCTTTAGCCTTCTCAAACCATTTAAGTTATGCATAAATCCTTTGTCAAGTTTAAAACATGCAAGAGTTCTATTAAAAGATGTCAATGCAATGAACATATCTTTATAAGCATTTTATCAAGCACCTTGGGTGCATAATATAACCAAAACCAATTCCTAAGACCATTAAATCATTACCATGAAATAAAATTGTCCAAAACCATCATTAATGCATATAAAAGTATAATTAAAATCATAGGAAACTATAACCAAGCATTCAACATCAAAACCCCCAATAATAGTTGAAAACCATAATCATGAAATAGTAAAACCATGAAATCAATCATATAAATCATGTCTTTAGTTGAAATTACAATGGGGGAAGAGAATCATGCCTTATACCGAAGAACTGATGGAAAGAAATCACCAAGACAAGCCCCAAAGCAATCCGTAAGATAAAACCCTAGCCTTCTTGCCCCAAAAGCTCTTGAGAGAATTATGAGATGTTTTGGAATAGTTTCTAAGTTTTAATGAATAAAATAACAGGGTAAATAACCTCCTAAGCGTATTAGAAGTTGTGGGTCCTAATTAGGGTAAGTAGGGAAATATCCAAAATACCCCCACTTAAATCCCTTAAAAACCCGTCACAGGTATAAGACTGAACCATACAAGTCGTACCCTCCTATACGATCGGTATCAACCACTCGTATCTAAGCCTCAACCTTTAGATCAAACAGTTTTTAGTATACAACTCATCCAACCAAGTCGTAACCACAGCATATGATCTATACCCATAACCCATATTCCTGGCAGAATAAAATAACAGGAGACTTAAAAACTGCCCACCATACGAGTCCTTGATATGAATTGTACCAATCCCTATGACTCATACCCCTAAGTCATACCAATTTCAGTGACCAAAACCATCCCACCAACTAATACTGGTCAGTATATGATAGAACTATGCCACCCGTACCCTAGTATACGGCTCATACCCTTAAGTTGTATTGGGTCCGGAGAATGGATTTCCATGAAATTTTCTAAGGGTCAAAACTCAGGAGTTTTCAATATCTCAAAAAGTGAAATAGAATGTACACCCCATAATAATACAAATAAATCACATTTCTAGGGCACTTGTCTCAATTACACACAAAAAGTATTATCAAGCACTAGTAAGCACCACTCACTGCATATCAGTATACCAAGTCACTAAGGCTCTTTATGCGTAATAACATCACATTCAATACTTAAGAATGAAGAACATTATATCAACAATGAAGGCCTCATGTCAATCTTAAATAGTTCAAATGAGTATATATTCATACGTACACAATTGACTCACTGAACACCATTTCGGCTTTTATTCCACATTATGCACTCACTGCTTATGCTTAAGGTCAGATTTCAATAACAATCCAAACACAAGCAAGAAAGGCACAAAGTATTTCCCATGAGTAAATTCAAATGGTCAATATAAATGCATTGAGTCAACATACTACTCTCTCAGAATGATGCACAAATTCAAACCCCTTGCACTATTCATCCTGACATAAACTCACATTAACAAGTGAATAACCATGTGTGCATAAGAGTTTATAGAGCTCAAATGATGAATAACCATATACACACTTCATGGAATTTCAACCCCACATTCAAATAAAGAGGAATTATACGGAAGTATACACTTACCCAAATTTAATTTATGAAAAAGAGAGGAGAGGTTGCCTTGGCGTGTCGCACTTGTGGTTGGGGAATTTTTTAGAGAGATTGTGAAAAGGGGTAGAACGTTAGGTTGAAATTATGAAGGGGAATAAAGGAAATTGGGATAAAAAAAGGGTGAATTTTGGGTTCTAAAAGTTGTATGGGTTAAAAGATGACTTTGTAAAATAAAAAATTGAGAAAAACACCTCTTCACATCACTGAGCTAAGTCTCCGCGATGGTTTCTACGGCATGGGGCTATCGCGGAGGCTTACTGGAATTGTCCTCCACAAATTTTCCCTTAAGCATGATGTAGACCTTAGCACGGAGGATAGGGTCTGCGACGTGGGGCTATCGTGGAGGGCCACTGAAATTATACACTTGGGGGAATTTGATTCCCCTATTTCTTGCCTTTATTTATCACCATCTTAATTTACTTTTTACGTACCTGAGAGCCTCCGAAACACAAGATTTACTCACTTCTTGTTCTTCCCCATGCTATAAAGTTGCTAATTCCTACACTCTCAACAAAAACAACAAAAATACGTAAGAAAAAGTGGGATGCCTCCTACCTAGCGCCTTAATTTTGGTCGTGGCTCTATGCATATTTTTGTATTTTTTATTTTTTTTCTCTTTTTTCCAATAACAAAGAAATAAAATAAGCTATTACATTACATTCGTGGGTTGCCTCCCACGCAATGCCTAATTTAATGTTGTGGCATGACCAACTCAGCTTCTTTCATCTTAAAATGTGATGGACATCTTGTGTCTATCCACATGATCTGCCTAATAGCGCTTGACTCTCTGTCCATTTACAAAAAATATGGCATTTTTATCCTCATGCCAAAGTTCAATAGCCCCATGAAGAGTTATCTTCACAACTTCAAAGGGTCCAGACCACTTGGACCTTAGTTTACATGGAGACAGCTTCATCCTCGAATTGAATAGCAACACTTGCTGACCAGGCTCAAAGACTCAAGTCATAATTTCCCTATCATGTCATCATTTAGTTTTTTCTTTATACAATTTCGCATTTTCATACGCATGTAAGAGAAAATCATTGAGTTCACTCAATTGTAACAACCTCTTCTCTCGTGACATCTTTGGATCAAGATTCAATTTCTTCACTGTCTAATAAGCCTAATGCTCAAGCTCTGTGGGTAAGTAACGCACTTTTCCATACACCAAATGATAAGGAGAGGTCCCAATAGGCATTTTATAGGTTGTCTTATAAGCCCATAGTGCATCATCCAACTTAACTAACCAATCCTTATACTGACCATTAACAGTCTTCTAAAAAATTTGCTTGATCTCTCCATTAGTTACTTCCACTTGTCCACTCATTTATGGATGATACATACTGGCCACCTTACTTAGCCAACAAGTTCTTGAACCAATGATTCAAAAAATGCTCTCCTCTATCACTAATGATTGCTCTAGGTGTACCAAAATAAGAAAATATATGCTTCTTGACAAATTTCATCACCACCTTAACATTATTATGGGCAGTGCTATAGCCTTTACCCACTTGGACACATACTCTACAGACACTAGAATATACACATTACCATTTGATGGTGGAAATGGGCCCATGAAATCAATCCCCCACATATCAAAAATCTCAACTTCAAGAATATTATTCAAGGGCATTTCATGGCACCTCAAAATAGTGCCCATTCTCTGGAATTGATCACATTCTCTCACACAAGCTATAGCATCTCTAAATAATGTAGGCCGAAAGAAACCAAACTGTAACACCTTTCTTGCTGTTCGTTCACCTCTATGATGACCTCTATAAGGTGATGAATGGCAACTTTCCATCACCTATTTGGATTCAGCTTCTGAAATACATCTTCTCATAATTCTATCAGCACCTTATTTGAATAGATAAGGCTCATCCCACATGTATAAATTGGAATCACGGAATATCTTCTTCTTCTATTGACTTGTGACATCTGGAGAATACATACCACCAACCAGCAAATTCACCATATCAACATACCAAGAAACCTCTGCTACCTTTAGTGCCATCAACTGTTCATCCAAAAACTCCTCCCAAATATATATTATATCATTAGCAACATGAGTATGACTCTTAAGCCTCGATAAATAGTCAGTCATTTAATTTTCAACTCTCTTTTTATCATGAACTTCCAAATCAAATTCTTGGAGCAGAAGAATCCACCTGATCAACCTTGGCTTTGCATCTTTCTTGTTGAACAAATACCAGATAGAAGCATGATCTATATGAACAATTAACTATGTGCCCACCAAGTATACTCTGAATTTATCAAATGCATAGACGAGTGCCAACATCTCTTTTTATGTGACTGTATAATTGATCTAAGCCGCATATAAGGTTTTACTTGTATAGTAGATAAAGTTAAATACCTTAACATTGCACTGCCCCAATACTTATCCAACGGCCACACCACTTTCATCACACGTTAGTTTGAACAGAAATGCCCAATCAAGAGCAATCAGAATAGGTGATTTTGTCAATCTTCTTTTCAAGTTCTAAAATTATTTCTAACACTTATCTCCAAAGTCAAACTTTACCTCTTTATCCAGCGGCTTGCACATTGGACTTGCTATCTTTTAGAAATCTTTGATAAAGCATCTGCAAAACCCTGTATGCCCGAGAAAGCTTCTCACATCTTTCACTGACACTAGATATTGTAACTTTTCAAAGACCTCTACTTTAGCTCTGTATACCTAAAATCCTCTGTGTGACACCTCATTAACTAAAAAGTGGCACTTCTCCTAGGTTAATATGAGGTTAGTCTCTTCACAGCGAGCCAAGCCCCTGTCTAAGTTTTGTAAGCACACATCAAACAAATTACCAAAATTGAAAAAAATCATCCATAAATACTCAACAAAATCCTACATCATATCATAGAATATAGCCATCATGCATCTCTGAAAAGTCACTGGTGCATTGCAAATACCAAAGGGCATACGTCTAAATGCATAAGTGACATAAGGACAGGTGAAGATGATCTTATACTGATCTTCTGGTGCTATGTCTATCTAATTATAGCCTGAATACCATCCAAAAAGCAGTAAAATTCTTGTCCAACCAGTCCAACATCATTAAACTTCTTGTAACAAGACTCATCTTGGTGTTTCTGAAGCCTTTGTGGGAAAGGTAGAGGTGGCATCACACTTTCCACCTTGGTTCCCTTGCTTTCAACTTTGTCTTGTACAGCTTTCTCTTTATTCATTGTTGTTTCACCATCAGGAGCTTTATGATTCACCTTCTTAGGTACTAACTCCTTCAGTTACAAGCCTAATCCAAGTAGTGACTACATTCACCTATTTTGGATTTGGCTCAATATCACTAAGTAGACCTCCCTGAGGCCTAGTGTTCTGTGCTCCTGCAATCTAACCCATTTGAACCTATAAGATCTTTGTAATCATCTACTGGTTCTTCACATCTGTTACCAACTATGCTTGATTAGCCAAAATCTACTTTAACATCTCTTCAATATTGCTTTCTTGAGTTATGGCTTGTTTCCCTGGAGTATGTTGCTGCTGATTCTAACCTACTGGCCCACGATAGTGATTTACATTTTGAGCCTATTTCTACCCCATGAGTAATTGGAATGATTCCTCTAGTTAGGATTGTAAGTATTTTCAAAGTTCTGTTGTTCTTGCCAATTAGCATTTCCCACATAATCAACAGACTCTAAATTAGTTGCACAAGCATGAGTTGTATGATCACTGCTTCCACAAACCTCGCACCAAGTCTGAGACTGATGAACTATATTTTTTTTGCTAGTATGGACTGTGTGAATCCCAGATTTATATTACTGGGTTGTCTAGTTAGTTGATCCTGTAATGCAGCAATCTGGGCTATTATAGCCATAAACTGATCAACCTTCAGCACACCTGTAACCTTCATTAGAGCATTCCTTGCATTAGCATGCCACTCAAGATTCCTCTATGAAATCCAATTCAGTAGTGTGTATAATTTATCATACATATTCTCTAAAGTCTCCCCACCTTCTACTGAATCCAAGAGAATCTCGGTATTTGGTTCAAGACCCTCAATAAAAGTATGTACTAGCACATCATTAGTCTGATAATGGTGAGGAAAATTCCAGAGCATAGCCTTGAATCTTTCCTAAGCATGGTAAAGATTCTCTTTATTTTTATGCCTGAAACTCAGAATCTCACTTCTCAAATATATTTTCTTCCTAGATGGAAATAATCAAATAAGGAATTTTTATGCCAGATCATCCCAAGAAGTGATGGAGTTTGGTGGTTCAGCATATAATCACCTATTTGCTTTCCCCGATAGAGAAAAGGGAAAGAAAGTCAATCTGACATAATCAATAGATACCCCATCAGGAATGTAGGTATCACTGATCTTAAGAAAGTTCTGTATATGCTATCGTAGGTCCTCGTGAGATAAACTTATGAACTACCCACTCAAGTGCAAAAGTTGCACCATATTCTATTTCAATTCAAACCGACCACCCGCATCTGGCTTGAGGATGCTATTAGTAGCATTGTTCATAAGTGGGATTGCAACTTCATGAATGGGTCTAGCTTCTTCTCTAGTAGGAGTAGTGGAGCCACCAGAGCTAGAGCAATTAGAGCATTAGGATTTGGATTTCTCTGATCTCCTATTTGAATTTGCTGAATTAGGTATTGAAGTATTGTTGTTATTCGTCTATGATGAAATATCTATTCAAGTTTTGAATAAGGCTCAACCAATTCTTTTGCTCTTGCCAGTCCGATACTTCACTTTTCCTGCAAAATTCAGCCGCTAAGATTAATTTGATAACACTTAAATTTATTATCAAAAGCAAAAATTTAGAAAATTACTAATTATTTGAGTCTCTGGCAACAACGCCAAAAACTTATTGCGGTCTATCAAACATTCAAGTGCACCTGATAGTACAAGTAATATAGTGACTCAGAGAATCGAATATTGTACCCATGAGGATGACTTAATTAGTAATTTACTTAATTTCAGTTCCTACAGTAATGTATTCAAGTGTTTCAGAGCATCAAAATAGGTTAAACCATTTAATGAATAATTTAACAACTAAATAAATAACAAAGTAATGACGATCGCAATGTAATCTATGTTGTAAACAATACGAGAGGAAATTTTAGGATTAAGGCACTCTTAACAATCATATAAATCTCCATCCTTATCGTGGTTGTGTTGATTATCAGGTTATTGATTCGCAGGGTTTAGATTATGATCATGGTCTTTTGAGTCTCTAATCTTCTACCTAAAAGGATATTGCAACTACATCATTGATCAAGGATGCAATAATCCATTTAAATTCTTTAAGTTATCTTTCTACAATTGAACCAAACAAGGCTTCTAGGTATATTTCTGTCCTAGCCGCTACTTTCCATTCTTCGTTCGGTAGAAGAATATGAACTTGATCATTAAACTCTTTGATCCATCCCTATGATTCTCCTTACAAGTCCACAAAGTAATTATAGATGTATTCTAATGGTGGTCGTTTGTTAAAATGGTAGAAACAAGTGAATAAGAATAACCTATACAAAAAATCAACGTTAACCACTCTAAGAATATCAAAATATAATCATGTTCTCAGCCTCAACCCTAGAACAAGGGTTTTTATCCACTCATGATCAAAATCAATATCAAAGAAATGTAATTAATTATACCAAATTTAATGTTGAAAGAAGAAATTCAAAGAACCCTAAGAGAAATCCTGTAATTGTTTTTGCCCTTGCAATGTGTATACCAAGATGTTTCAATTTGAGTTTAAGTATTCCTTTTATAGTAGGGCACAACTGCACAAAATTTATTCTTCATCACTTCACGGAGGTTATCATGGACACTAGGGTCCACAGCGTGGGGCTATCGCAGACCCTCACTGAAAATTAACACCCTGAATAAATCAGCCTTCGTATCGCGAGGGCCATCGCAGATACTAGGGTTCGATGCAGGGATATCGCGGACCCTTACTAGAAATTTCCATCTGGTTTTTACTTCCCTACTTCATTTCATGTTTTCCGAACCTTTTTCTAGTGTCTTCGTATTTAGCATGTCACACTAAGTGCTTCCATAGTCCAAAATCTCCTTATTAATGCATCAAAGCATGTCCAATTTTTTCACAATCGAGCTCTGCAACAACTAATCATGTCCATTAGCTAAAAAATACAATTATAGCTCAAACACAATACAATTAACTCATTTTAGGTTATAGAGCAAGTCTAAATATGGATAAATATTGGTACTTGGACGTATAAATACACCCAAGATCAAATGGTCATATTGACCTTTATCATTAAAAAGTTTAATAACACCAATTAGATGTTGAATTTTGACTAAATAAATGTAATTAATTAAATCCTATCAAATGATAAATTTTTGCAATTATAATTGTGTAATATTTTCGCTTCCAATTAAAGATATTTGGTTTGCTTTGTAATCGTATCTTCTTCATTACTAAAGAAAGTTATCAACACCTATATAATGGAGTTTTACCTCAACCATCACCATTTGAAATTTACTTACTTTGAATTTTACTCTATCTTAGTATGTAAGTTCAAAATCAATCGACAGTCTGCTAGAAACAAAATGTCAAAGTGCGGGTGTGAGGGTCTTTCCAAAAATAAATTTTGGAAACAGCATAGGCTCTGATACCAATTGTAGAGGGGCGCAGATAACTTGTGTGGTAAAATAGATCAGATACTTTTCCCTTAAACAGCGCCTGGTAATCTTAATACTTTTCCCTTAAACAGCGTCTCTACTCTGGTTACTCCCCTATCACGGCTGGTAATCTAGATACTTTTCCCTTAAACAGCGTCTCTAATCTAGTTACTCCCCTATCACGTCTTTCTTACCTCACCGGTTTCACCTGCGGATAACTTGTGTGGTAAAATAGATCTATTATAAATACAATGGATCTATTTTTATTTGTGCGTGGATATTTCTTAACTTCTCTAAATATTTTTATTTTGAGTTTATTTATGTTAGTTTTATCGATATTCATATCTTGGGGGGTGATTATATGGTAATTGGTTAAATGTTTTACTATAGTATTCTTTATTTTTTCTCCTTAATTTTTGTAATTCTTCTATATTATTTTGAAGCTATTCTAAATATTCTATATCTTTTGTTTCAAAATATCCAATTAGATTATCTTTCATAAGTTTTTATAATAATATTATTTCTTCCATATTTTGTCTCCAATATTTTAAATATTCATAGTCTATCATTTTATCCTGTAGTAATTGCAGAGTTACAATTTTTTGTATAATAATTTATCCTAATTGTACTGTAATGTATATCTAATTCTAGATTTTCAATGCTATTTATTATCTTGTGTTGTTCTTCTCGTAGCGAGTTTTTTAAATTATATAAACTATCACGTGTATTTTTTCCTAAATTTTCTAGGGTTTCTTCTATCCATATTAATTTTTCTTATAGATTCTCTATTATTTTTCTAATTCGGTTTCTATAATTAATTTCTTCATTTAGATTATCTTGATTTTATCTAGTTTTTCTGATATATTCTAACATTTTTTAATCTGAATAATATCCATCTGGGTAATTATCCAGGTATAACTATTCTATCCAATTTATAGTTTCAATTTCATAGTCTAATACGTTTTCTAATATTATTCTCTTAATATCTATAATTTCTATATCTCTAAGTATATATAAGATTAATATTTTAAGATTATCTGTCATTTAAAATTGGTTAAATACTTTATTATAATATTTTTTAGCTGTTTGTTTTAATCTCATTAATTCTTCTATATTTTCACTAAGAAATTGTATGTATTTTTTATCTATTTTCCAAGATTCTAAATATACATAATTTATCATAGTTAGTATATGGGTTTGGTATGTAAGTATTTATAAGAGTAGTTCGGTAGGTGTGGTATATAATTAATTATAGTTATAAAATATCTATCAAATATTTTTTCCAATATGATTTTTCTTATATCTACTATTTCTATATCCTTAAGTACATATAAAATGAGTATTTTAAATTTATCTACCATTTCATCCGATAAATAATTATTCATTTTTCATAAAACTGCTATTTTCAAAATATTCCCTTCAATCATGCACATAACAAAATATGATCACTTTAGATTGCTATATACTAAAATATTCTTAAATAACATATTCTTCGGTCACTATTAGCATGGTACTCTGAATACTTTTCCCTTAAACAGCGTCTCTACTCTGGTTACTCCCCTATCACGGCTTTCTTGCCTCACCGGTTTCACCTTTAGGTTGGCATAGTTCTTAGGGATTTTTCTCCTTTTCCACTTTGCTAATAAACTTCTTAACATGCTATTTTTCGAATAATTCTACTATAAAGTAACTAACATGAACTTATTTTATCATATCATGATTGTTAGGAATTTATGAATTTAGCTATTCATAATAGTAAATAAATATACCTGTTCTGGTAGTTTTGATAATTCTAAGCTTTGTTCCTCCATAGATTTTTCCATTGAAATATACCTATTTTTTAAAATAATCAAATTATTTGTTATAGACAAGAGAGAGTTTTTTGCTTCAACGTATGAAGGCTTGCCTTCATCTGAGCAAATGCTCTTCTATTTATATTTTTAAGAAAACTTGTAAACGTTTTATATTTTTACATCTGTCCTAATCTAACTTTACACGTTACCTACCTACTTTACAAAAGTCTTTACACCTATCTATAAAAGTAGAAAAAACTTTACAAAGGTCCTAAATTATTTTTACAAAAGGAAAAAACTTAGTAATGGCATTTTGCCAAAAAGTCAAAAAGTAAATAGTAACTAAATAAATAATTTACGTAAATGAATTAAGAAAGATATCTAATCTTCCATATGTCACTTTATAGGATTAACTTATCTTCTTTATGTCACTTCCTAGCATTAACTTGTCTTCTTTTTATTATTGCTTCGTCTTCTTTTTATTGCTCTGTATCTCCATTATTGTTTCATCTCTTGCATCTTTCAGCTGTCGTTTTTATCTTCTTCTATTCCAGTTGAACTTATGGGACAATATTATCTTCTCCATTACATTTTGAACATTGATGGTCTGGATATTTATGTCCAATTAACTTGCAATATCTGGTTAATAATTCTTCCAAAATAAATTTTTCTCTAATGGCTCTGGCGATAGGTTTTTTCTCTGGATTGAGTAACATCAAGATCCATTGCCTAACATCTTCCATATCTGCTTCTCGTAGTTCCTTTGAATTTGAGTATACTATTACATTACCTCTTGAATAATAACTCCATAAGTGTTTGCTAACTCTTGAAGAATTGTGGATAGTCCGATAATTCTCTTATTTGCATAAAAATTTGGTATCTCAAATCTAGGTATTTCTGGTTGTGGAATAATATCTTCTGGTATAATCATACCTCGGGTCATTCCTATTTTTACAACTTGTATAGGTGATTTAACTTCATCATACAATATCGCTGCTGGTGCCGTGTAAAATTTTATAAAAAATAGGTTACCTTTGGTTATTCTTTTAAAAATGTTAAATGAATCATATATTTCTGATATATTGGATATTTCATTTCCGTCTTGGGTATATATGGTACTAAGTAGTCTATATTCGTAACAAGTTTTAACTAGATTTGGATTGGTTTTGGGTAAAGAAATTAGCTTATTGTATCCGGTTAGCTTCTATGTTATGTAATTTGTATGCGGTTCTTGGATGTTTATAGCTCTGGGGTTAGTATTTAAGTAGGTTTGTATTTAGTAAATATTTTCTATGTATGTTCAGGCTGTATAGTTGTAGGTCTTTTTATCTTGGTTTAAACTGTCTCGGTATGTGGTAATTTGTGGGGGTATGAACATGGAATCTTTTGGTGTATTTGGAATATATGGCTTATTAAATAGCTTACTTAGGTTCATATTTGTGTTTTTCCTAACTCCTTTGCTTGTACCTGCAGAAGTAGAGTGATAAACGTTGTGGGTTTTACGGAGTATCCCAACGTCTCCCTCTAGCTCTAGAATTTTAATGTCTTCCGATTGACATAGCTCTGGAATTTTAATGTTTTTTGATCGACATAGCTCTGCACACTGCTGAGTTAGCTGATTTGTAGCTTCAGACTTCAGTTTAACTTCATTAGTCTTTAGCTTTTCTATTTCATTACTCATACTATCCACTTTCATTGAAAGCGTAGTTAGGGTTTTGAATATCTTTTCTAAAGTATCCTCTTCTATTATATCAGTCTGTGTAGCTTTGTCTTGATATGTAATCTACAATAACATTTTTGTTAGTACTAATTACTTCAATTGTAAATGTAAAATTTAATATATTCAATACTAGTCTCCGAATCTCTTTTGTTGTAACTAAATTTTGTATTTTCTTTGTTAGCCACCAACGTACCTGTGTATTATCTGTTCGTACAATAAACTTGTTATATACAATATATGGCTCAAATGCTAATAAACATTTATATAATGAGCATAATTCTTTTCTATTTATTTCTCATTTTATTTCTGTTTCATTAAACGTACCTGATAGTATTTACAATGGTGTTCTAATTTTTCTTCTTCATATTTATATTTAAGTACTCCTCCATAACTACATTCACTAGCATCTGCTTCTACTATATATATAAATTTTCTATTTTCGTCTGGAAATTATAATTTTGGTAATTCTTTACAAAGTATTTTTATTTTCTGAACTTGTTTTTTATCTTCTTCATTATAATTATATTCTACATCCTTTTTAAATTTTTTCTGTAAAGGCTTTAGATTTTCTTCTAATTTTGGTATATATTCTCTTACTTGGTTTACTAATCCTAAAAATGATTGTAATTTCTTTTTTGTATCTAATTCTTCTTTTGAATTTATTATTTTTTGTACTATATGTTGTTGCATTTTTACTCCACTTTTATCTATTTGTATTCCTAAAAATTCTATTTGATTTTTCATAATTTTAGTTTTCTTCTCACTTAAACTTATTTCCGAATTTTCTATTATATCTGTAAATTATTCTAATAACTTTAAATGTTCTTCTTTTGTTTTTGTATATAATAGTATATCATCTATATATACTATACAATTAGGTAATTGTTTAAAATAACTATCCATAAAATGTTGATATCTACCTGGTGCATTTTTATATCCAAATGGTAGTACATTCCATTCATAAAATCCTTGTGGTACTGTAAATGCGGTTAATTCCTTAGATTCTTCTTCTAACTTTAAATGATAAAATCCTAATTTACAATCAAATTTACTAAAGTAATTATATTATTGTCTTTGTCTTATTTTTAATATCTTATTTGGAATTGGGTGATTACATGTCATAGTTTTTGCATTTAAATTTCTATAATCAATAACCATCCTACTTTTTCCTCTTTTTTGTTCACTATATTTATTTACTATAAATGCTGGGCTATTATGTTTACTATTACTTTTTTATATATATTATTTTTCTAATAATTCTTCTATGTGCATTTTAAATTCTTTTAAATCATCAAAATTATATGTTAATGATTTTTGAGTTATTATGCTATTTTTATCTATCAATTCAATTTTTATAGTAGTTTTATGTTTTTCCCATCCTTTTAATGGATCTTCACTATATAATTGTTCTAATTTTTTCTTAATTATTTCTATCTTATTTATTGAAAATATAGTTATTTCCTTTTTATTTATTGAAAATACGACTAGTTCTATTGTATCTTCAGTATTTTTTATATTTTTTAATTTTTGTGTAATTTTTTCACTCCCTTCTATCCAATCAGTTTTCTTTCTTATTTTATTAGTAACTCTTTTTGCTCTTACTTTCTGGTTACATGGTGTTGTAAACCACCAATCCGTTCTAGTTATTATATGTGGGTATAATTTATCTAAAAACGGCATTCCTAAAAGCATATCTTTTGATGTTAGCTCATAATTATAGATTTCTTCTATTGTTAATATTTTATCCAATACTTGTGTTTTTACATTCTTAGCTTTATAAGTAATTAAGCTTCCTTCGTTATTAAATCCTTTAACTATTATTGGTGTCTTTAATTTATCCCATTTACTTTTTAATAAACAATTATATCTACATAAATTAGCTTCTGCTCCTGTATCTATCATAGTCGTATAATATCTACTGTAATACCCTTCTACTACTATCTTTATTAATACATATATTTTCATATCATGTTAAAGCTCTTCTTAAGAATAATTTCTCTCTGTTGTATGTTATGGATAATTGTGTATGTTCTATATTATATGGTTTTATTTGTTCTAGCCATTTTATTTCTAATATTATGTCTGCTTTTTGCATTTCTTCCTTTATTTCAAATTCTATTTTTATTTTTCTAACTCCTATTGTTATTTCTTTTTCTGCTATATTTTTAGTGTTTATTAAGCTTTTTGGTAGATCTGGGCATATATTATTGTCAGATTTTATTTCCTCATTTTTTATTAGATATCTTGCTATATAATTTTCTTCTTGTCCTGTATTTAATAGTATTAAATATTATTTTTCATTTACTGTTCCTGTTATGTAATATTGGTTTAAATTAGTTGTTGAACTTGTTTCGTAACTTGTTCTTTTTTATGAACTTGACGATTCTGGTTTTTCATAAGCAATTCTTTTTGTTGTACTTATTCTATCATTTATTATTTCTAAATTTTCTTCTATATCTATGTCTCTATAACTATAATCATTATTATCAATTGTTTTTACAAATTGTTCGAAAGGACTTTCTATTTGTATTTTGTTAATTTTATTTTTTTCCGTTATTTTATGTTTTGTTGTTAATACATATAGATTTTTACATCTTGCTATAAATATTTTACTTCCTGGGGTTAGTTCTATTCCTGATATTTTCCAATATAATACTCATGATTTATCTATATTTTTATCTGTTATTGCTACTGAATAATTTGCACTTATTATAAATTTAAATTTTTGGTATATTGAATTTCCTTTTATGGCAGTTATTATACTTTTTTCTATAGGTTTTATAATTCTATCATCTGCTAGGTATAATTCTATTGGTGTATCTATTCCTTCTCTAAAACATGTTTTTATCAATATCTCTGTTCCTCCAAGGTGTACCTATTTTATTGGGTCTTTACTTTTTATATCGTTTATTTCTTTATTAATTATTCTTTTTGTTACTAGTGGTATACTAGCTCTTCCTTTTACATATCTACAATCTATTACATGTTCTTTTTGACTTACTACGTAGTATTCTTCTTTTCTTCTACTAAATATGTTTTTTATTGTTGGTATTTTAAATATTTTTTCTACACTTAAATCTAATTCTTTTCCTTTTATTTCATCAAATATATGACTATCAAATATTATTTTTTGATCTGTTCCTTCTCATTTTGTTCTTCTTCTGTTGTTGTCATGCTGCTAAATTTGTCTTTTATAGCTATTTCATATTTTTTTAATAATTCTATAGGTGTTAATTTAGTTGTAGTTGTTGATGATGTTTCTTCTGTAGGTTTGTCAGTTCTTAATACCCTTTTACTATTTTCAGTTAGATTTGAAAACCATAATTTCAGTGTTCCTATTAGTGTTCTTTCTATATATTCTGGTGCATCTGTTATATTTATATTATTATCTAATAATTATTTTGTCATATATCCTATCGATAATTTGTCACGACCCGAACCAGGGCTTGGCCGTGACGAGCATTTTGAACCATTGAGGCCCGAAACACCCCTATCTGTCTGGTAATCATGCACCTAATTCATATGATCAAAGTAATGCGGAAGAAACGTAATATAACGGAAACATGGTCAAGAATCATATGAAAACAATAATGGGGAATAATGTCCCACAATCTCAATCAACATCTCAAAAATCGTCTGCGAAATCTCTACTACATGACTGAAACAAGTAACTATCTGAAAACTGGGATAAGGCCCCCAGCAGACCCAAAACTAATGTAAGATAAAAGGACTGCAGGACATAAGACCTTTCGAAACATAGAAGGCTCACCACTTGTCTCTGCAACTCTGTCTAAAAGATCTACTGGTTCTCTTGACCCCTAGACTGGACCTCTAAACCTGAGAGGTTGGAGAGGGGAGGGGGTCAGCACAAAAGTACTGGCACACAGAGATATCAAAACAAAACATAATATTTTTACAAAGTATAGTTGAGAGCCATTATAAAGCAATTTCGTATCAAATCATTTGAAAACACATGGGTGTAATGCAATAGTTTTTCTCAACAGTAGTGAAATGCAACTGAGCTAGGTGGAATACCCTACATAATTTACACCAACTGTCAAACCTTGGTTGCCGCCGATATTAGAGTATAAGTGAGGGAGAGACACTCAAGACCACACATCATGGTGTCTCGACCCAATGATAGTGCCCAAGATCACTTGGCTCGGGCTCCTACCTATAGTCCCAATTTGGGAATGACATAAAGTCAAGTACACAGATCGTTTAGCCTAGTACCAATATTCCGTGTCGGCAAACACGTTATTCCAGCGATGAGCCCTTGTGTCTCAAACGCCTTCTTCGGGCATCCACCTTTCTCATGTAAAATCAATGCATTCAAATTTCATTTAATTTTTCAATCACATATCGTATTTTGAAAGGTATCGTCATACCCGACTTGCAAGTCATCAATATCACTTCCACATATGCATAATCATGTAAAAACCAAGGTGCTTCATCATTTACAAGTGGTGAACAATAATTATTTCAAATTCATACTCTCTTTTGTTGGTCATAATATGATATGGGGTATCAAGACATTATCATGGGAATTTGAAAGCAATTTATCATTCATATTTATCAAACTTCCATGGAAAATCTCAAATCACATATGCATGGTTTCAACCATTGAAGTATATAGGCAAACAATTCCCATGACATAAATAAAAATGACTTAGAAATCATATTGAAAGCAAGTTATTAGCATTTGATTTAAAACCCCCATTTAAAAGCATGCATCTTCATAAAAACTACACCCATGAGATTTTAGGATAACCCCACGTACCTTTATTTTCAAGGATAATAGATGTTTCTTGAAGCTTGCGGATTGGTGATTCCGAATATGTAATTATCATTGAAAACCTATGCTCAAATCTTGAACTATTTGGGTTTTTTTATTTTTGAAACCCTAAGGAGAATCTTGAGCACTTTTGATGAAAGAATATGTATTTTGGGGTCCTTGAAACTTAATCTCGTGTTTTAGGGCTAAGTAAGGGTGGAAAAGGACCACTTTTTCCTCAACACAGAGTGTTTAAATCACTAGATTCCTTACATAGGCGCCGCCCATCCCATCGCCTATGTTCACATAGGTGCCGCCTAGGCTATCGCCTATGTTCACATAGGAGCCGCCTAGGCTATCACCTATATTCTCATAGGCGCCGCCTAGGCTATCGCCTATGTTTTCCAGTGGCCATGGGTGATTGGTTAGGCGTCGCTTATCACTTTGAAAGGTCATAACTTCTTGCTCGGGTGTCGGTTTTTATCCAAATTGGTATCGTTGGAAAGCTAACTCGAATACCTATCATTTGACACATAGTAGGTTCCCTAATTCGACATATACAGAGAGTCATGGTCGAAGGAAACTGACACACTTTACAACGTCCACTAAAACTTAGTCGATCAAAATAGTTTTGACTCGTCCTGAGTTGTAGGACCTCTATGGTCTAATTCAAGCTTGAGTGGATTTCACATGCTACACGACAATTAACATGCCGTATTGGCGTAGGATTTTATGGCTTCGGGATTAACAACGCATCGAAATCATGGTCTATATTATAGCCCGAATTGCGGGGCGTTACATAATTGTATTATTTTTTTTGTATCCATTACACAATCTAAGTCTAAAAATTTATAATTTTTATTAACTATTTTTTTTGATGTCCATTTATCATATTCATCTTTTAGATTATATCTTTTAAATTTATTCTTATAATATGTAGGTTTTCTTATTTCTGATGTTCTAGGTATTATATTTTCATCTTCTTTTTATCAAAAGTATTTATTTCTGTCTTTCTATTTTCTACGTTTTCTTCATTAATTACTTCTTTTTTTCCATTGATTTTGTAAATTTTTTGTATTTGTTAAGATTTTTGTATATATTTCACTATCTTCCGAATCATAATTATCTGTTTCTTCAACATCATTGTATTTATTTCTAATTCCCTGGTTTCTATTCCTTTATTGCTTATTTCTAATTTTTCTTTAAATTGATTTATCTCATTTAATAATTTTTGTTATTTATCTTTTTCTTTTTGTCCTTTTTCATACAAATTTTTTAGCATTTGTAGTTCTTTTTCTAATTCAGCAATCCTACTATTTTTAGTTTCTTCTATTTTTTGTATTTCTTCTGTAGTTTGTTGTTTTATTTTTTCTATTTATTTCTTCATTTTCTTTTTCTATTCTTACCATAGCTGTCAATTTATCTTCTAATTTTAATTCTTCTTTTTCTAACATTAAATATAAATGTTCACCTATTTTCTTATACCTTCTTCCGAGATTAGAAAATACTATTTTTATTTTTAATCCTTCATGGTTTTCATATATTTTTTCATCTATTATAAATTCTTCTTTATTCATTTTTTATTTAATTGTTAATAGATCATGTTGGTATGTATATTCTAGACTATCTATTGTCGATTCTAAATTTGATATTTCTTCTTTTTGTGCATTTATTGAGTTTTTACTAACTCCGGCAATTATGTTATATTGTAGTCTTTCTATCCTTATTTTTAATTCTTTACGTTTTTTAGATATTATTTGCTTTAATTATTTATATTTTGGTAAATTTTGTACGTTATTCATCTAAATAATATTTTGGGAAATATCTAAATGTAGTTTTATCAAATAAGTCATAATTAATAAATTAATCAAATAAATTCAAATATATACTACTTTCGTAACTTTGAACAGCATAGGCTCCAATACCAATTGTAGGGGGGTGCGGATAACTTGTGTGGTAAAATAAATCTATTATGGCGGCAACGGTGAACCGTGCTAATAACACCGGGCGCTAAGAACTCAAGGGTATACATGGTAGGTCGAATATAATAGGTTGCCATTTGCTCTGTGTAAGTGATATGGTGATGGTTATTGTCAAGAAATGCAATTCTTTTTTTTTTTTGGTGAACAAGAAATGCAAATCTAATTTACGGAAGAAAGTAATTTCTGTTGTGAATGGGTGGTGTTATTATGATGCTTTTGCCTTTTTTGCTAGGAATTGTAGTTTTATTAGTGGCAGGTGCACTTGAACGGGACTATGAGGTAAGATACAGTGATCACTACAGCAAATTTTGCCTTTGTAATTTTTAGGGTCATCGAGATAATGTCGAAAAAGATATTCCAAATTATTGTGCTTATATATGTTGATTCAAAGTTGAATATCAATGGTCATTACATTTGGAATTAAGCAAGTTGATAAAAATTATTGGGCTTCTGATGTGATTTTTGAAGACTATGTGCTTCATTTTTCATATATTGTTTAGTTTCTTAACATTTTTTTTATTCTAGTGAATTTAAAGCATTATTTTAAATTTTCTCCTTTGTAAAATGAAATGCAAGATTGAAATTTATTTTTTGTACAGACAGGGGCGGCTCAATACTTTTTGTGGCCTAAAGCTGCACTTCAGCAAGAGACTCTTAATGTTTTTCTTAAAATTTATTTTCCTAACTTCTTAAGATACAAGATAATACAACTATGTATCTTGGTTGAAATGCATGTATCTACTGATATGCTTAAATCAATAAATATTAAACAATACGAGATACATATAATTCATAAACAGTGAAGCAGTAATCCAAAATAAGAGAAAATGTATCTATAAGCTTGTAACATGTATCTATTGTTGTGTTAATTTGAATAATAATTACAAAACATTAGATACATATAAAAATAAAAAAATGTATCTAATGAAAAATAAAAAAATGTTCACATTAAGAAGCTTAATGAATTTCTTATGTATTTGTGAATTCAATATTTAATTCAAAGTAACTAAATGATATAAAAAGATTTATTTGAACGTTTATTGATAAATTGCTTACATATTGCACAAGACTATCGTTACGCAATTAACAATTGATACAATCGTAAAAAATTTGTATGTATTGAAAAATATATTTTGTGAACAGTATGAAGCGTATGAACAATTACGTTCAGCTCAAAGTTGTTATTCAATTTAGAGACAAAATGTCTTGCAAAGAGAAAAAAATTAAGAAAAAGAAAATTATGTTATGATTGAATATGAGATTTAATTGTACGATGTATTGTTATGTTGCATAATGTAATATTGTGTTAGTTACTTTCATTACTGGACTTAGTTATATATGTTTCAATAAACTTTGTGTTAGTTAATTTCATTACTGGACTTAGTTATATATGTTTCAATAAACTTGATACGTATAGTTATAAATATATATCTAATACAATGTAACAAAAAATGTTAAATATGATGACTTTGTAAAGTGTAACAAAAACGTACAACAAAATAATAATATATCATAATCTGGAATAGCCATATGGCAATTATTGGTGATAAGGTAGATTCCATGATGTTGAAAAATATCTAAAAAATAATAATAACAACATCTATTAACATCATCAAACTATATAACACTACTAAAAAAAAAGGGAAAACCGACCACAAGAGGTCGGGTTTTCTCAATTTTCGACAACAAAACTGATCAAAGTGTGTGGTCGGTAAAGTAGTGGTAGTTTTTTAAAAACCGACCACAAGTGGTCGGTTTTTTTAAAAATATATACTCTCTCCATTTTAAAAAGAATGACTTACTTTGACTTGGCACAAAGTTTAAGAAAATAAAGAAAACTTTTGAATCTTGTGGCCTTAAATTATAGTATCAAATGTACCAAAATGCTCTTTAATCTTGTGGTCATAAACATGTCATGTGGAAAGTTGAAATTAAAGTATTACCAAAAAAGGAACGGGGTCATTCTTTTTTAAATGGACTAAAAAGGAAAGTAGGTCATTCTTTTTGAAACAGAGGGAGTATATATTTTTAAAATTCATTATTATTTTATTAAAATTGAAAAAAAAAATTAGAAAAAAAATCGACCACAAGTGGTCGGTTTTTTATTAAATTAATTAATTAATTTTAATATTAAATCAACCACAAGTGGTCGGTTTTCTAATAAATTAATTAATTAATTTATTAAAAACAATGACCACAAGGGGTTGGTTTTTATTAAATTAATTAATTAAATTTAATATAAAACAGGCCACTTATGATCGATTTTCTGCCAAAAAAAATTCAAAAATCAACCACTTGTGGTCGGTTTTTCTGAGAATTTTTATAAAAAAATAAAAATCAAAACCTAAATACAGCATGCAACAACAACATCAATGCAATACAGTAGTAACCAAATGAAATACAGCAACAACAACAACCAAAAACCAAATGTAAATACTTTCAAAAGTGTACAACACATACAAAATGTCCAACAAAAGTGAGTAACAAAAAACTACAACAATAGTTTCAAACAATAAAATGTCTAAATTCAAAGTACAAAAATACAAGAATCAAAAAATTAAAAGTCATCATCATCGAATTCGTCCTCGTCTTCCATATTGTCATCCGTGTTGAAATCATCCAGCGGTCCTAGACCTTTTGCAGCCCAAACTGCATCACTAGGACATGAAGGAATAACCCCCTCAGTCTTAATGAAAGAGCTGAACTGCTGCTGCAGCATCCTGATTTATGATGTTGTTGCCTCCTTTGTCTTCTTCTACCTCTCTCTCTGTGTGCAGCAATCTCTTCAGTGAGTTTAGAAACCGTATTTTTTATTTTTTCAATGCTTTCTATATCAACTGAAGCGCTAGAATATACAGCGTCGGATAAACACCTACTATTATCGCCCAAAAAACTTTTGTGGTATCCGTAGAAATGGCCTCTATTTGCAGGACCCACAACTTTTGCCCATAACTTCTCCTCTACATGTTGAGGTATTGGGTCACCCTGACTTTCAGGAGGTTGACTACTACAATACTCACCAACAAGATGCGTATATTCGTCCTATATTCAAAGTAAAGTTAATACTAAAAGTCAAAAAATATTATAGTTATAATTGAATAATATCAACTTTGAGAAAAAGATTCATAAATTTAAAATTTGTTTCTTACGTGGACAGCTTTTGCACGAGCTTCAACCCAGACATATTCATCAGTTGGGTTCTTTTTTTTTTAGATGAGTCTCCTCAAATAGCTCATCAGCTGGTATTTCCCTACCCTTTTCTTTTTCCTGCATATGAAAAAATTATCAATGTTCAAATAATAAAAAAAATTTAAATAGAAACAAATAATTTAAATTGTAAAAGTTACATATCATGTTTTCCTGCACAGCAAGAGTACTTTTGGCACCCGCAGTATGTAGGGAGCCACCTTTGGATGATGCCCGGGCTTTCTTTCCTTTTTCCCTCAACAATTGGTAATCTTCGTACTCTAATGGCGAAGATATTGTTGCCATGCGGCTTCAGGAATCCACTTAGGTTTTACCAATTTTGATCGGACATAATCCAAGAGACCGTTAAATCTGGCTCTACATCTTATGAAAAAGTTCCTCTTTATAAGAAATGTTTTTGCATCATCCCACCAGTAAAATTTCTGCAACAAAAATATAATATTCAATCTTTTGTTCTAACAAAGTGTTAATAAGTAGTCGATAAGTTAAATCCTTACCATAAATTCTTAAAATATTCTTTCCCTATCAATTTCTGGAACTTTTTGCCAGCTGGTCCAATAGCTGTTGAAGTGCCGAGAAATGCATATTCGCGTCTTTTTTCCAACTCCAGCATCCGGCCTAAACCTACAACACAAGATCAAACAGTAATTTCATAGAGCATAATAATATAGTAATGAAAAAATGAATAACATTATTATATTTAGAAATCTTATCCTCTCGCAAATGGAACAAGATAAATCCTTCCAGAATCATCTTTGTCTCCTAGCTTCCTAGTAAGTGATGGTGGATGCACTGGTGTGGGCGGATCTGAAGCACCGGATGGAGTGCCTCCAAGCTAAAGATCCAAAAACACAATAGATCCAGCAGAATAATTGTGCGAAGATGCGTGACTGTTGTAGGAGGATATCAATGATGGTAGATGTCTGGATGGTTCAGCGGTCGTCCGATAATACTGTGTTGGCGGTGGCACGGTCATGGGAGCAGAATGAGTCGGTGTAGATCCATGAAGTGTCCCCACATGTGTAGGAGTAGGTATCGAATCCTCGGACGACCAAGAATATAAGGGTCATGCTGTCGCGTTAGCAAACCGACCCTCAGATATATGAATACTTGTCGGTCGTCTATAAGGCGGAGGTTGTCTTTTCTTTTTTGGTTTCATAGTATCAAATTTTCCCTTACCCTTGTCACCTCTACCTGACATCTAAATTATGTTAAGTTAACAAGTAGTTAGTTCCTACAAAATGAATATATAAGAAAACATTCCAAGTAACTAATTTCAAGTAACTAATTCACATTTCAAATCGCTCCAACAACACGAGACATAGACAAGAATATTTTTATTACTATATAAATCATGGAAAAGTGAAAACAACAATCTTAAAAAGTATATTACATATTTATCTTAAATAAGAAACATAAAGGTAAATATATAGTACAAAGCATAAAGATATCAATACATAATAAATTCAGCCTACACAACTAATCCTCCTCTTCTGAAAACTCTCCACCAAACCATTCACCCTCTTCCATGATTTTCTCATCTCCTACCCACTCAGCCTCTTCTTCCGCAGTATTAACTTCTTCAAATATATTTTTCGGGTGATTCAAACCGTCTACTAATTCAACGTCCACTAGCTGGTAATCAATCTATATTTCATTTTGATACGCAGTATCCAGCACATTCTCAACTTCCACCCGGCCTATAGACTTTTTTTTTACTACAGCCCACCAATCAGACTTGTCATTGCGCAACGGATAAGGAGCATAATACACTTGTTTAGCATTTTGCACTAGAACAAATG